>NW_017537445.1:597927-607621 GCF_001853355.1 Bactrocera latifrons
TTTTTGTTTCCAAATTAAAAGCTGGATTTTTAAAGGGTAAATAATAATATTTTCAACTTACACACCACAATTAAAGGCAAGTACATGTCAATAAGGCAAAACAAACCTTTAGTAAAAATAAGTTTTCTCCTCACAATATATAACGAAATTGGTAGGATAAGACGTATGCAAACGCCATAAATTTTAAGTCCACATTTTTTATTTCAGACTGTAAACTTTATTTTTACTTATAATTTTCGAGATTAAAATAAACTAATAATTCAAATGTTAACTGAATTATTTTTTAATGTAGAATTTTTTATTTTTCAGTTTATGTTTTTGACAATTCTATACATAATTCATTTCTATAATGTTATGTCGATAGCCTAAAACCAACAATCTTGTAAATTGTTTCAACTCATAATGAAACCAGCTGATTTGCTATGTTTTCATTATTCAAAAATATACTTTTTAAAAAAGTAAGGCAATGAACATGCTTTGAAAGAGAACTTATTGCGAATGTAGGAAAATGGTATAAAATTTTTTTTAACTAATAGCATTGACAGATGGTAGCCTTAATCCGGATTAACTTCGCACCTAATCCGATCCAAATCCAAAATGGATGGAACATAAAAATTGCGGTTGTTAGCCGACCAATTTTTACAAAACAATTTTTTATTATAAAAACATATCAACACGTTATTTCTGCAACTGCATCATAAAATAACATCAAAACATAAAACTTTTTTTTTATTATTGATAACTTCGAAAACAGCTATCAGTGTTGCCTGTTTTTCGTTCACAATAGATTACAATTGGCCATTTTTAGCAATGTTGCCAACATAATTCAGTTAACTGCATAAAATTTTGAGGATTTAGTGGGAGTTATCTTCACTAATTGCTGCATTATGTGTGGAACACAATGCTAGCGACAGGCTGCAGCAGCACGACAGTGAACTGAAAATGGCGTTGTGAATCCTACTACAAGAACGTTTGTGAGGGGGCGGCAACATAACAATGGCCAGCATGTACACAAAACCACGCAGTTGTCCATTTTGCATGTACACAATTTCGTTGTGGCCATACTAATACCTTGAACTTCAATGAATCTTTAATATTTTGTCTAAAGTGAAATTTTTAAGCAAAATATAAGTAATAATAAATTTATTTGTTTTAAATTATCAATTGTTGTTATAAATGATGTAACGGAGCTATTTTATGCTTTTATTTGTAAAATAACTTCAGGTTTGTTAGAACTTTGAGTAATTTTACATTTTACATTTTAGTGGCTCACCACTGTACCTCATCTCTCTATATTCCATTCTATTGCCAACTCTACTGTCGTTCTACTGTCGTTGGCAAACATAGTATTAAATTAAAGTTAGCGAGAACGACAACTGTCGGCCTGCAGTCGTGCAGCTGTCRAAATAGGTCCGTCCATAAGAACGTGTGTATTTTAATATTTGACAGATGTCGTTTGCAGTCCGTCGCGAGCACTGTGTTCCAAACATCACGAAGAGTGTTATACAAAATTGGTGATAGCTGTCAATTGGTTTTTAACATTTTTTCTATACTTTCTGTTCGTTTCAAAATTTTTCTTACATTCTCAAAAACGTCAATCGGTGACGAGTTGATAATTTTTGTATTTTGTTTTAAAGTTTGTTGCGATTTTTTATTAACTTATTTTTTACATGACCCCCACTCACTAGTAACCAAATTAGGCATAAAGCTGTGGTATGCTTCGTCACAAAACGCCGAGAAAGAAGTGAACAAGTGCAGATAGTTTATAAAAAGCAAGCTTAAAATATAATTTGTTATTGGGCTTAAGAAAAATACTAAGTGAATTCCGAACGGAAAAGTAACATCTGAAAGCTAAGGGAGTGTGTGCATTCGGTGAAAATTGTAAGACAAGTTAAAATAAAACGAGATACCATAGCGCAGTAAAAAAATTCTACAACATTAGTAACACAACTAGTGAAGTATTATGTCGTAGGACAGTGAAAATTAATTGCAGACGTACCTTTATCTATAAGCGTTGTGAAACAAAAGACTGTAAATACTTCATCAAAGAAAGAGTTGAATCACAAAGCGGCGCACGCCATCAAGTATAACAAATTACGCCGGACAGGAGGACTCTACAGACGCGGCAGCCAACTAACTACTTGCATATATTTTGCAAACATTTCCATATATCTACATGTGCATACTTATGAACAGAGCGGTCATCGTATACATTTCCAAAATTTAAGTAGGTAAGTTTTTGCTACATTAGCCAAGTCGTTTGGGAATTATCGCACTTATGAATATCACATACACACATATATGTATATATTTTTCTTGATTACTCGTAGATATTGCAGAAGTGTCGTTGATGGTTTCAATTTACCTGCATGCATATTATATCTGTTAGCTTTTGGTTTCCATTTTATAGAAGGTAATCGGATATTTGCAAAACTTGCAAGCCGGTTGATATAATCGCACTTTCTTTGCTTACACATGTGTGTATGTGTATACATATATATGTATATATGCGCATGCCGATGACGCCTTTTAGTCAGTGAGTGCATGAGTGATTGTCTTAAATGTCACGCACCTATCCACATGCCACTGACTTGGCGTAGTTATAATAAGCATACAACCATACACTATACATAAATATATAAGAATGTAAGCAAGCGTTATTAGTTCCACTAAAATGTTGTTGTTTTTGATGTGTTAGCCATCAGCGTGCAACAATCGACCAATATAAATTTATCTTTGCCATGTTAGTTAGTTAGCTCTGCTCTAACGATTGCAAACACAAACTTGGTTTCTAACTCGGTAAAGCTTTGACATACTTTGCTAATGTTTTATTTGTATGAAGTTTTCCACTTTTACTTATATTTGCTTTCTGTCTTCTTTTGATGAAATTAAGTTAATTTTCTAACGTTTACAGTCTCTTAGCTTGGTTATCACACTTTAGACTTTTCAGTTGATTTTGGGGAAAATGAAATTGGAGTTTCAAGTTCAAAATATGCTGATATACATATAGTATAGTTTTGAGTCAATTGAAGACATTATATGTGAATCGGATTAGAGTCGATTTTGAAGAATATTTTAAGAATTTTAAAGTTATGAACAAAGTTTTACTATTTGTTGCTCATGGTATAATATATAAAATTAAACTTCACAAACTCAACTCACCATCATCCACAAGTACTAACTTCGAGTACTAGAAGTTATAATTAAAACATACAATTTTTCAGAAAGCTGTAAAATATAGATTTATACATATTGTTATTTATTTACTTCGCAAAGTTTTTTGCTTATGTAAATAAAACATGCATTCTGTATTTTTCGGCTAAACATTTATTCATTGTTTGTTTGTTTTAGTGAAAAGAGATTATAATCTGTTCAGTGCTGTTCACTAGATCGTCAGGTATATTAATATTCGTATTTAAATATGAATTTAAAATTGCCAAGTAATGCGTTACAACGTTCTTGAAAGGCTGTTGAATAATTTCTTCTTCAGAGCCCTCACCGTTTTTCATGCCGTTCGAAGTCATATTCATTAGGTCTACAATATTCGGTTCTTCAGTACCCGGCTGAGCAAATCTCATTGTCTCATTGTCCACCTTAATATAATCTGTAATAGAAACATATGAAATGCTACAGCTGTTTACAGTGGGATTTCCAGATTTCAGAGGGGTTAGAAACTGCGACCCGAACTTAACTTAATGTTTAGGATATAAAAACCAAATACGTTGCAAAGTGTACAAAACGCCTTATCAACCGCTGTACAATAAACCTCATTTTATATTCAATACTTCCTGCCTCCCCACATCATACGCGTTTGATTTAAGCTTTGACCAGCCTTAATCGTCATATGCAATACAAATCAACAGAGTCGATATGTATGAATTCTCACAAAACCAGTGTGTTATCAGCTCTAATAACAACAACAGTAATAATAATAAACAAACAGCAGCTTGCGTTTCATTCAAATTTAGCAAATGGTAAGCAATGATTTTGTTTTCAAATATATGTACATATGCATCTGTATGCTATTTAATTTTCTTATTGCTTGCATACACACATGTATCTACAAGCATATTATTGGTTTGATTTTGTTTACAAATACATTCAAGGTCTTAAATATTTTCACATAGACCACCTGTACCATCATATCGCAAAGAAATGCTTCGCGGCTGACTGTTCTTTTATAATTCTATTATTACGTCTACGTTGTTTCTATTAGTGCAGTGTTGTGCCACACCGATTTCATTGATATCTTCTCTCTGTTTGTGCAACGTCTGTTTATCGTCAATGTTTGACCTAAAAATAGACCAAAGGCCGCCTTCAAATCCATTTCTTTCAATTCATTACTATTAATTGAATTCGATTCTGAAGTAACAGAAAATAGAGAAATTGTTTAAGTGAAATGGAAAGAGCTAGAAGTAGAAATATCGTCACAATAAAATCAATGATGAGTGCATACATATTTAAGAGATGTGATACATGCTTATAACTGCATTTATGCCGGCAGAAGAGCCAGATATTTGAGAATAATTGTTTTAGCGTGAAAAAATAATAAAATAATTTTCCAGCAACTTTAATCGATAATTGGTATACATATATTCATAAAGGTAACAGTACTATTAAAGTGTAGACTATTTGTTTTTTATTCTTTTCATAAATACATATGATTTTATTGGTTTGGTTATTTTATATTTTTTATATTAATTTAAATACCTTTTCTTTTTACGAACCGTATTACTTATATTAATAAGAATGACTTCTTTTCTTTTAATTTTTGTGATTTTATTTGTTTTTATTTTTATTAAATTTTATTAAACATTTTTTTATCTTAACAAGCCCTTTTAAAGTAATTTCTGTGCCTCAAAACCTACTTGGTTCAAGACTTATCAGTTTTGAGGTTACGCAAAAGCGTGCTGCAGCGATGAGGCTTTTTTTTTTACTTAAATGCAGTGCTACTTAAACAGCTGATAATGTGCTTACATGTGACTTGTATTTTATAAAGTAAATAAATTAATATTTTTTATAATGTATGTATGTATAAATGACAATGTTTTTTTTTGGATACAATGAGCTGATAAAAATCGTTTCGCATTAACTATAACTTACATATGTATGTATATATACACATATGTATGTCTGTGCATACTAGTTAGTTCAGTAAATAATGTTGAAAAAGTGGTATTTCAGTGTAAAATCTAGTAAGAAATATTTTTTATGATAAACATATTAATTTCTACTGAAATGAAAGTAACAACGACTCATTTAGCCACAGCTCATTGATAAATATTGATAAAGATTGACACTTAAGTGTGTAATTAACAACAACCAATCTGTATTTCACGTACCACGAAGGGAAAGTCAAAGCCCCTATAAAAAATATAATATATATTTGTACATATGTACATATGTACATATATAAATGATCAGCTTGATGTAGCTAGTTCCGTCTGTATATACGGAAACTAGTCCCTCAGTTTTTGAGATATCGATCTCAAATTTTGCACACGTATTTAACTCCCCAAGTTGCTACTCATTTGTTGGAGCTGCATATGAAAATCAAGTTCTTGTATGAAAAAATGTTTTATCTAAGAAGCTATTTTCACAAAATTTGGCAGAGACTACTGTTTACAGCAGCTCTATACTCTCCGGCTATACTTTATATACTGGTATACTTTAGCATATAGCTGTCATACAAAATGAAAAAATATTTTATTTGTAAAAAGCTTCGCGAATGTTAAAAAGATGATTGTCCAATACAATGCAACAATCTCCGAACAAATTGTTGAGTTGGAGCCACTATAACTTATAGCTGGCATACAAACCGACCGATCCAAATCAAGATAAAATAACCTTTTATGATGGGAAAAAACTTTTTACAAACTTCTATGATATAAAACCATCCTGTGAAGGGTATTATAACTTCCGTACGGTCGAAATTAATCTTGTTTCTTATTTGACGTGAATTGCAATATAATCAATATTCATTTTGCCGCATAAAAAAACACTCTAATTATTATTTACGCTTCATTAAACCAACACCGACTGATTATCAATTATATTTACTACAAATTTTCTAGTTTTTTCTGCATAGAGAACCCATTAGTGAATATTATGTAGTATTGCCACAGACAGTTATTATTTATTCACCTGTACTTACGGTGCTTTATCTGTTCCCAGCGGTTATTAACATTTCACATTTATTCCAATCACATTTATCAGTCCAAGCATTTTAACATTTCACACTTTACTATGCATTTTATGATAATAAACACACATACATATGTATATGGTATAATTATACATTGTATATGTGTGAGTTTGTGTTTGTATGTGTCTGGCTATATATGTATGTATGTATTACGTTTTTATAGCTTCAATTTGATAAAAGCAGCGACGAATATTATCAAAAGTAATCGCTACAAACTGATTAAATGTTGTTGGCTATATGATCGCATTTTTGTTGCTATTATTGCATATGCCTTTTATTGGGGTTCTTGTTGGAATTTTAGCTGCAGTTTGTATTTTGTGCGAAAAACCACAGTTGTGGTGTATTAGGGACCCACAACAACATTTGGCAAACAAAGGTGTTGTTGGAAGGAACTTCAAAAACAGACGTTATTTGGTAATCAAACACTTAAATGTGCAATACGCAGACATTTAGCGTATGCAGAATAAAAAACGAAATATCTTTAATACAGATTACAATAAAAATAGCGAATTTTTTGTTTAATATTTCCCCGAAGTCATTGTGAGTTTAGAACTGTAGTGCAAAACTTAGTTTTCATAATTTACTTTATTTATGATTTATTTATGTTATTTTCCAGATTTTGCCACAACCAATACAGCCGACTGACTGTTTGAACATGTCCAATCAATCGGAAGTCGATTACGATAAACAATTTCAGGATGATTTGGCCAAAGCCACCGCCTTGAGTTTGGAGCAACAAGCGCTCGACGATTATCGTCGTGCTAAGAAGTATGGCACTGCCGCACATTATTACAGCGAACGCGCACAAACGCAATCGCCTTCCTTTCAACCTATGCATTCCGTGCCGCAGCGACAGCAATCTACCGAATCGGCGAAGGCTTTCTATGCGCAATTGCGCACGCGTTACCAGCAATCGCGTGGCAATTCAAATGACATTGGCACATCAGCGGCGCCGCCAATACCGCCTAGTCGTCGTCACTCGGAGGCCAATAATAATGTGTCATTGAATGTGGCCGCTGTAACGGCGGCATCACGAGAACGCTCCCAAACGCCACCCGCAACACTGCTCGAAAGTGATCTCATTTCATTCTCCAGCCCCACCTCCAAAGAGTCGCAATCCAATACATTTGAGAAATTAATTGAAGATTTACAGAAGTTGCAAACGACGACGCCACAAACTGCTTTGATGCCATTCGGTCCCGTTGCGGCAGCGCCCATTACACCAATGCACGCTGCAGTGGGTTACCGGCATGTTGGCACGCCTACACACAACGTCGCACTTTTGCAGCACTATGCCGCGTCAGCAGGTGGGGCGGCTCCGGGTGCTGTTGCTGTTGGTGGCGCTGGTGCAGGCAACAGCATGCAGTTGGTGCCTTTTACGCCCACGTCGGCGCAGCAGAAAGTGCCGCTCACTAGCGACGAGTTGCAGAAACTCTACAATATGCCACTACAGCAGCAGCAGCAGCAACAACAACAGCAGTATTATCAACAACACCAGCAACAACAATATATGGCAGCCATTATGCCGGCCGGTGTGGCATATCCACCAGCGCGTGCTGGTTATGTGCCCACAGTGGGCGGTTTTACTGCGCCAACGCATGCCGCCAACTATACACAGAGCGCGCCAGCTACGGCCGCCGCAGCTAGCGCTTTTACGCCACCACAATTTCCGCCAACGGTTTCACACTATGGTTTTCAATATGGCGCGTTGCCCGGCAGCTCTACACCCTACTACGGCGCAGGCGGCAATGTCGCAGTCGCAGCGGCGCCTATGCCGCTCAGCAAGTCGCAGTCAGCTGCGGCCGCAATATTATCCAACGGCGGCAATGGCGCTAATTATACGGCAAGCACGGCTGGTAGTGGTGCCACTGGCTTACGTCGACAGACGCCGCCTGCACGCAAACCGCCACGCACCGGCAGCGATTTGATTGACCTGAGTCAGGAGGATGAGTATGTTTGCGTAACGTGCGCTTGCATATATTTGTATAAAACTGTATTTTAATCCTTTATTCTCACCCTCTTGCAGTTCGCGCGTCAGCGTGCTGGAGGCGTTCGATCCTTTGCTCAATGCGGACGAAGAAGGTAAGCAAGGCTCTTAGCATTTCCTTGACTCTGCTATGCTCCTATATTCAGCACCTTAGCAGTACATAGGCAGTAGATACTGCAGCTAGTTTATTTAATTGCGTTTTTAATAGATATTTGGCAGCTGGCGTAACACTAAATTCCACGCTGTATTGTTTGGAATGCATTTTAATGTCTTTTTATTTACTCCTTCAACTTTTTATATAGTAGTTGCAGTTTTGACAAATTTTAGAATTCCTTGACCCCGTTACCGTTCTTCGGGAGAAGTTCCAAAAAAAAGTATCTGGCTGTGAGGAAGATTTTTTATTTAAAATTATCCCAAATCCAAGAACTAAAAAAATAAGTAATAAACATGGATGAAAAAGAAGTTGGATCGGTTTCGTTCTCTGGATAACTTTTCCTCACACAATCTGGCAACAATGTTTCGTGATAAACGTGGTTAAAGTTTTGGCAGCCGATTACACTATGTTATAAAATTCTCACAAATACGCTCATATCTCCGAAAATATTTGCCGGAGCATGTTCAAAATTTGTGGAGAATGTTCGTTAATGTATTGACATATACGTATGAACACATTTACAAATAAATTGAATTTCTCAAGTGGATATAACCCTTAATTAGAAATTAAATTTTTTACCCGCTAAACTTTTTCCTAAAAATATAACCTCATAAAAATTCATTATGTAAAAGTTACGGTTTTTACCCTGAAATCCCACTGACTGGAACTAAAAGTATTTATTTTTTACAAAAAGTGTAATTAACATTATTTTTAGTTCATATTATCTGCTTGGTTACTTTTCTTCACACAAAATTTGTTACGTTTACTTCAAGCGTCGTCTCTCGGTAGATAATATTTCTTCTTAAAAAATATAATTTAATAACCAAATTCCAAAAAATTTTATTTTATCAAAAATTTTCAACTGTGCGTTTTCTTAAACTGCTTTATTTAACTAGAGCTAGCAATGATTTTTTCTAAGCTTTGGAAATCAATTTCAGAACGGTTGGCGAACTTCAAAAAATTTGTTTTATACGATATCCATTCTTTGTAGATTTTCTTATTTAGAAAGGTCCAAACAAGTATTTATTTTTAGTTTGGCAAAGTTTATTTTCTATTCTTAAATATATACATTATCCATCCTTCCAAAGCGTGTTTGTATTTTGATTTCCTTCATCATTTTTGTGGTCGGTTTACGAAATTAGTCGGTATTTAGTTTCGGCTTTAGTGCGTAATTAAATAATTTTTTCATGGTAAAATTAGTCTTATGCTTTTTAATGTCTTAATATTTTTAATTAATAACTATTTTTAATTTTTAAATATTTTTAACTTTTCGGCACGCAGTCTGCTGTATGGTGTTTTCAAATCGCATTTGCTGTGTGATACAGTTTGCATGAAAAATTTGTTGCTG
>NW_017537445.1:609391-610582 GCF_001853355.1 Bactrocera latifrons
ATAGTTAAGTAATAAAAAAAAGGAAAAGTGCAACTACCAAAAAATTACGAGTATATATGTAACTTTTAAGTAGAAAAAGTCCATAAAAACAAACACTGATAATTATATAACTAAAAAAAAAATTTATAAACGTAAAAGAAACGAAATCAAATTTCATAATAGTGTGCTCAATCGTCATTGTGACAAAAAAAGACAGAAACAACAGTAATGCCAGCAATCAACAGCTTGTACGTTCTTCGTCTGCTTCGTCGCTGTTGTAAATTATATGTTATATATGTATGTACATTTACGAGTATATATAATAGCACTTTGCAATTGCACTTTTACATATATTTTTAGACTTCCCGTAATTCTATTATATTTTTATTCCATTTTGCATTAGGTTTTTACTTTTTAAAGTTTTCACGATTTATTTTTTATTATTTTTAACTTGTTCCAACGGATTCATTTATTTATCGAAAATCATAAAACAAATATTGTATTGAAATAATTGGCCGCTAAAAGTATGCATAAAAGTTTTTCATGAAAAAATATATAAATAAGAAAATTTAACAATTGTAGTGTTGAAGTTTTTTTAATTAAAAACAAAAAAAAGCGCCTGCGCCTAAAAGCAGCAATGTGACATTAGAAAATATTTGTGCATTGAAACATGTGGGATGTACATTTAGGCGCGCAGCAATTCAATCTATGTTATACATATATATCAGCGTTCGCAAATACTTCGACAGATTTTGTATAGAAATGGGGTATTCACAAAGATTTTGTGTTAAATTTTTAACTCATTAATCATTCTCATTCATTATTTATTATAAAAGTACTAACTATTTTTTTTACAATTTCTATTTATATAAATTTCTCTTTAAAAATTAGATGTAACAAATCAGGCGATTCGTAACATTCTTCTCCCAACCTTCTGATTCATACTAGCTGTTTTCTACTAAACAAATGCATTTTATTTTTAATAAGGCAGTATTATTAACATGTTTAACCCTCGACCTTTACACAGTACGCTGCATTTTACTTAAGTATTTTCCTACTATAAAGTTCATTTGTAATAATTTAACAATTTAATACCTCACATTTAATTTTTCATATATTCGAAAACTCTAACATAAATATTTAACATACAAATTACTTGATTAATCATTATTGAATTTAGAGTCTTTTATTTATTTATTATAAAATTTAATT
>NW_017537445.1:611631-615704 GCF_001853355.1 Bactrocera latifrons
TTTTTTAAATAATTTTTTTCGCCTTATTTTTTACTCAAAATTCATCACATAGTTGCTCTTCGTGAATACCCCCAACAAAATGCGCGTTTACATCGACTGTATTATTTCCACAAGTATTATTCACTTCTTCTCGTCACAAATATACATATGTATGTACAAATATGAAATGATAAATGCAATTCATCCAAGTCATTGAGTTTAAAAAATTCTTTGCTTTTGTTTAATTTATTGAAGCGTTAATTGCCTCAGCCCAAAGAGTTTGCAGCATTGCGACACATTGTAAACTTGCGCTTGCTTATTGCATATTCCAAGAACAATATATATTAAATTTAAAACAAACAAACAGATTWTGCAATTATTTCATTTAAATTAACTGATTTAAAGCAAATCATATTGTTAGACGATTTTATTTATTGAAACAGAAAATTATAAGATTTGTAAAGAATGTTGCAACAACAAATTATGTATGTTAACGAAAACTAAAAACAACAACAAAAATGTGATTGTTTACTTTGCTTTGCTTTTAATGCGAATTTGTCAATAAAGAGGCATGTATGAGAAGCGCTGTCACGCCCGCACCCGCCCGCCTGCTGCGGGAGCAATTGACTGCCCCGTCTTTTTCGGTTACAAATCACACGAGTGTGTGCTGTGACGGCGTGTGGGTGCAGGCGTGCGCAGCGCTTTGAATTATGCGAAAATATATAAAACCGAAAATTGTTGTTTCATTTCACATTGTGTACACTGTGTGTGTTTGTTCATGTGTGTAGGTGTTTTCTTTTTTGCCAACAAGTTAAATACCTTTCTTTTGTGGTAAATTTTTATGCATACTTTTTGTCGTTTAATTATCAATATTTTTGGTTTTAACATTTGTTTAATATTTTTTCGCCACTTTTTGTTTTTATTTTGTACATTGTTGTAAGTTTTATCATTTTTATTGTTTTATGGCAAACGAAATTGGAATTTATTTTATGCAAATGTGTGTCTGTATATAGTATATATTTGTATCTTTTTATTCATTATGACGTAAACATGGTGTATTAAGTGTGCCACAAAATTTGTTGTAATCAGAGGAAATGTTGGATACCCTATAAAATATAGGACGAGCTTAGTCGAATGAGTCAGTTCTGTTTATATATAAACGAACTAACTACTCGGTTCTTCATCATCCTAACGGGGATTTGGTACCCGTTGCAACAACGATCAAAATTAATTTCTTATATGGAAAACTTCTTATTGGACGAGATATTTTCACGAAACTCGCCAAACATTGTTGTTCGAGACAATGTTACAAACTCCAAACTAATTGTTCCTATCGAACCACCATATAATACAGTTGCCATGCAAACTTATCGATTAAAACCAATATTTAATTATCTTTATTTTAATATTTTTTTTTTTATTTCCTTCAAATCATTTATTCAGTTTCTACATTTTTCCCCTTCCTCTGCATTTATTGGCTCTGGTTTCGTTTCAAGTAATTCGTAAATATATTTTTTATCGTTTCCAGTTTAAAATTTATGATATTTTCGTTTTGAGTAATATTTGTCTTTGTTTAATAGCAATAATGTGGGTATTGTTTCTACATATATACATATGTTTGTTAACGTACACAATGGTAATTGTAAGCTATAGAGCTGTAGATTTGATAAGCATAAGATATGCAAACAAAGAAAAATTGCTTCTTACTAAAATATATTTGTTAGTAGGCTTACCTTAATCAGCCTATATGAGCTGTAAACGACTCTATTTAATACTATAAATAGATTTTCGGTTGCTGTTGCTGTTGTAAGGGTATAGAAAACATTCGTCAAATGATTTTTAGGACAGCTGTCGAGTTGACAGTTTTTGCAGCGGCATGGAAGCATAAACTACTATGAGCAAATAATAGTAACACTTTGTTCAAAATTCCTAGTTTATTCTTTAAAATCTAACTTGTTCCCCTCAAAGTCATTCTCCTTGTCCCCAATACACTTGTGCCAACGATTTTTCCAATTCTCGAAACAATTGTTAAAATCAATAACCGGAATAGTTTTCAATGCGCGTAGCATTTCACGTCTAATTTTTTCAATTGACGCAAAAGGATTTCCCCGGAGCTGAACAGCCAGAAGTCATACGAAGCTAAATCAGGCGAATACGGTGTTCGGAGCACGATATTGGTTGAAGACTTGGCGCAAAACTCACAAAAAATCAACGCAGTATACGACGGTGCGTTATGCAAAAATCAAGTGTTTTTGACTCATTATTCCGGCCTTTTTTTTTACGAATTCGACGTATAACACTCATATAGTATTCCTTATTGACAGTTTAGCCGGTCGGAAGGAATTCCGAGTGCACCAGCTCTCGATAATTGAAGACAATAACATTACCTTGATTTTCGACGTGGTTTAGTCGGCTTGAGCTCACCTTTGCCATGATATTCGGTCCTCTGTTTCCGTAAGCATACATCCAAGACTCATCGTCAGTAATAAATTTTACGACATCCTGATAGTCGGAAAGCATTCTTTCACAAACGTTAATGCTTTGCTATTTGACCAGAAAATTTAGTGGTTTTGAACCCATAGTGTTTTCATTTTCCGTAGGCCCAAATGATCTTTCAAAATGATTTTCAGGCATCCTTCCGATATTGCAACGATGCCAGCAAGATCTTTGACTGTTAATCTTCGATTCTCAAGCATCAGTTTCTTTATTTTATTGATGTGTTGATCATCAGTTGATGTTGATGACAGTCCTGGAGGTGATTCGTCATCAACGCGTTCTCGACCCTTTTGGAATAAATGAAAACACTTGCTTGAGACAAACAATTATCACCTTTTTCAAAAATTTGAACGTTTCGGCAACATAAATTTGATTCCGCATACAAAATTGAATGGAAGGATCAAAATTTAATTTGTTGTATTTCTTTTGCTTGAACGGGCGCACACACCACGTCCACTTCTCATATTCCGTGGTTTATTCGAGTTAGATTTCGATGTTAAGAGTATTTTTGAACAATGCCATGTCCACTTGGAATTTATTTTTTATATTCTTTTTTTATTAATTTTTTATTTATTTATTTTTTTCACTTTTCTCATTTAAATTTTTTTTATATTACTGATTTCTTTTCCTCTTATTTTCTGGTACCTGTAGAAGTCATATATTTATAAATCAGGCATTCGAAACACTTTTGATTGCTGGAAGATCGAATTCTTCAAAAACAAATTAGAGCTAGTTGTTTAAATTTCGAATTTCTTGAAGGATATCTCTTTCAAAAATCGATTGAATTTTTTAGTATTTAGACCCACTAACAACAAAAGACTCCAACTAACCAACTAACAACTCGAAAAATGACAAATGCTCAGGAGACAGAGGACGCCATCACCACACAAGTAGACTTAACGGTGAGTTTCAAGTTAAGGAAGATAGTGCTAACAATGAAATTTCTAGGGTGGGTGGTTAAGAGCATTACGAATTGATTCAGTATATTGAAAAAAAAAATTATTTTGAAAAGTTTTGAGTTGTGACGCTTTCGTTGTTATTGTGCTATATGTTCAACAAATTTTAAAAATGAAACCTATGACTTCAATTTTAAGCATCAGTCATTTATGCTTTATCGCCTCCTTGACTAAAAAACTTTTCTTCTACATATAATTCGGACGAAAAAGTTAGCTGTAAAGAAGAAATTGGTTCTGCATTTTTTTTAACAAAATTTTAAGTCAGTTGATGTATAATTTCGCATAAATTATCGCAAAGTACGATAAATGGTATTCATATAACTTTTGCATTCTACTTCAGATTCTATTATTATGTCACCAGCAAAAATTGGATATGTACCGGGAAGGGCTCAGTGGTCTTCAAACCTCTGCTGAATGCATAAATATAAAAAAAAAACAGTTAATAATAAAAAATTTCGCGCTGCCTAAAAGTAGACACCATTTTCTCAAACTATTATTTATTAGAAAGAAAAATGTTTCTTACTATAAAAAATTTATAAATCTCAATTAAGTCAAAAGTTACCTGAATGTTAGAATAATATCATGGCGCCTAAAAGTACACTCTATTATGCATTAGCAATTTGTGCGCGATTTTCGATCTCA
>NW_017537445.1:617934-630988 GCF_001853355.1 Bactrocera latifrons
TATATGTTTTTTAAGTGTATTTTTTATGTTGCTACATAATTTTAAAACGTTTTTTTAGACATTTGAGAACTAACGATATATTAAAAAAATTCAATTAATTTTTTTTTGGAGTAAGTAAAAAAATATTTAAAAAAATTTGTGTTTAATTTTAATTTTATTTTCACTCAGTTTTAATTTCTTTTATTTGATTGTATCTAATTTTTTATTTTGTTATACCCACCATTCACTTTCACATTAATTTTTTGCATTTCGTCCGCAGTTCTAAAGTTTTAATCGACCCATTAGTTGTCGCTGAAGTCTGCAAATGTTCTGCTGTTGTGTTGTTGTTATTTTAGGTGATTTTAAATGTAGAAATTCGTCTGTGGCAGTGTTGTAAACGCCGCTGATCGCTTTACTTATCGACACCGCATATGTGTTTCTTCGTTGTAATTGCTTTTTCGACATTCTATTATTAAAAATATTTAATTTTCGATTTTTTTGTAGTTGTAGTTGTAGTTTACGTGTGTCTGGCAGGTCATTGTTGTTGTCGTCGCTGTCTCCCGGCCAAGCGCAATATTTTTTTGTATTATATTTGAGCACTTCGTTTTTATAGCATTCAGCTGGTTTTTAGTAGGACAAAAGCAACAACAAAATATGATTTGTTAAACCGTTGGCGGCTCTTTATTATAATTAATTTACGCCAATGTGATTCGCGGCAATTTTTGCGTCATATTCTTGTTTTTACGGTTTTTTTGTTTTTGATATTTCGCTGTCAGTTGCGAAAGTGAAAATTTCCCGTATAACAAGTTAGTGTCTAATTTGTGCAAATATAAAACGATGCATTCACTGCTTACAGGTTGCGACGATGACTCGGATTGTACTTCCTACTATGCGGAATACGATCCATTTGATTATCTCTATAGTGGTGGCGGTACACAGTACTCGGATCCCGTCTACGAGGCGGTCAATAAGTTGGAAAAGAGCGCCGTAAGCCCAAATGGTGAGTGACTAAATAAATTTTATTAAATTAATATAAAAATTAATTAATAAATTATATTTTTCCACCTTACAACAGTCTCCTCCATTGGTTGGCGCTCGGACTATCTCAATCGCGATGAAGTGCTTAACAATTTTGCACGTTCCCCCGCCGCCTCCAGCCCAACACCTTCGCAATCTAACGATGCAACGCTAAGCGGTTCGCGTTCACCACCACCGCCGTTGCCGCCACGCAATAGTGGCTCACGATCACCACCATTTCTGCCTGGTCTCTATCCTACGCTCAAGCGCGACAATAGCTTCGGCAGTAGCAGCAGTATAGGTGTTAGCAATGCAACTGCTGTTGCGCCGTCCACTTCTCACGCCACTGCCAACTCCTACGAGCGTCCTTGTGGCACGCTGGATCGTCGAAAAACCACCAGCACGCGCTTATACGAGGTGGTCACCGAACGCCGTACCGTTGATCCGGAACTTTTGGAATTCTATTACATGGTCAAGGAGTTGCGTATGCGTTACTTGTATAATGATAAGCGCACCAATCCGGGTCACATAATTGCGTCGGAATTCAATTATCATTACCCCTTGGAGACTAGCATTAAGATATTAGTGCATCCCGCTTTAAAGGCTATGCTGCCCGGCGCTGAATTGACGCGCACACAGGGCCAGGTGAAGGGCTATGGCGTGCCCATTGTGTTCACATGTGATAGTGAGTGGGATTTTTTTTTAAGTGCAATAATTTTTTTAATCACTAAACTTCGTTTCAGTTAATACGGCTGTGGAATTGGTCATTGATCAGGCGTTTTGCTCATTGGAAGGTCAAATAAGTGGCACACCCAGTGATTATGTGGTGAAGGTGAGTGAAGTACACAAGCATTGTAGATTGTTGTTATTATGTGTAGGTGCATAATTGCGATCTCTCCATCCGACTGTCTGTTTATAAAGAAACTAGTCTCGAGATATCGATCTAAAATTTTGTTCATGAACTTTTCTCTCCAAGAAGCTGCTCGTTTGTTGGAACCGCTATAAGGCCGTTATTAGACCACTAGAGCATATAGCTTGCATACGAAATCTTCAAAAGGTTTTTTGAACGCTTCTTAGGATACAGTTCGTGACTTTGTGTGTGTCATTCTAATAAGTGTTTGCGTATAACGGGTTTTATTTTTAAGTTGTAGAGTTTTTTAAAGGGCTAATGAGTGCTGAAAGTCCGTAGTGATCACAATAACCAGTAATAATCACTATAAGCAGCGTTTCCAATTAGTTAGTTAATTCAGGAGCGCTAACGATTATTTTTAGACTGTACTCAAAGAATAATTATATTACTGTTGTTGTTGTAACAACGTAAACAACTACATATTTGTGGAGTATACTTTTGAGCTGAAAATATTAATGTTCTAGTTTGGATCTGTTCGCCTCACTTATTCCCTATTATTATAAAAATGAAATGCTAGTCGGTTTATATACCACTGAATTGTTGGCTCTTTTAACCTTATTCTCCGAACTTTCTTTCATCTGTACATTACCAATACGCATAATATTTATATAACCTTATTTCCTTCCTTCCAGCCGATCGGTGTATCGGAATGGCTTTCGCCAACCTCGAAGCTTAGTCAATTGGAGTGTGTGCATAACAGCTTAAAACTGGAGCAGGATGTACAGTTGGGTCTGTGCGTTAAGTGCGATGAGAACATGCAGGTCATAGCGCGTACGCAACGTGATGATTTACGCGACGCTGAGTTACGTGCCGATGATATTGTGCCCAATGAAATGGCAACCACGATCAATTACGATGATATGATGATATTGATAGGTATGTACGCATGAGTTGTTAACATAATGTTTCTGAATATTATATTTTTTGGTTTTGTTTTCTAATATTGTATACTAATAATTGTAAAAGAAATTCAAACATTTTGAACCTTTCAAATGTAAAATGTTACTTACTTTGAGACGGTTTTTAAAAAATTAAAAAAAAAATGCTCCGTATTTTGTATTTTATATTTTTTTTATTATTATGAATTGAGATGACTCACTGAGTAGTCACAGTTTGTGAATCTTTAAGTTAGCAATTGTGCCATAATTCAATAACATTGGCTGTTTGGAAATGTTTATAAAAAATACATTTTTAAACTAATTTTTATAAATTATTATATTTTTTTTTAATTTGTGATTTTTCAATTTTTATTTCAAATTCGTAATCGGAACAGTTTTTAAAATAATTCGAAGAATTCACTTATTTAATTTTTCAAAATATTGGGTAAAATATTATGTGTAAATAATTTTACTTAAGATTTTTAAAATATTTGCAATTAGAACAATTTGTTTTATTTATATTTCAGTTATATCTTTGATATACTTTATTTTAAACTAAATCTTTCATTACGCGTATTAAAACTGACATTTTTTCAAAACAAGAATAAGCATTGGTCAAAATTTAGGTGGACAATAATTTTTAAACATTTTACTGGCTTTTCGCTCTTGTAGATTACCTTTCACTTTATTTATTTGCTAAACATAATTTAATGAAGCAATGATAACTTGTCACTCAAAGCCAAAATTAACAAAATGAAAATGCATGTTGTTGTTGATACTCACACTCTACTCATTCGCCTTCAACGTAAAGATAATAATAATAAAATTATATACATATATGTGACCTGGTCTACGAAAAGGGAGCTAACGTGTGAAAACTAGTTTTCTGGGAAACAGCTGTTAAAAAAAAAGCATCTGAAAATTGATATTTTGACAAATAAGCTGCCTTTCCGTAGACCAGGTCACATATATTGATTGGGGGACTTTTTTACGTGGCGGGTTTGAAACCCAGCGCATAACCCTGGTGAGGGATAGTTCGCCTTCTCACTTTAGCTTGCATTCAAACGGATGTTCCTTGGCTACCCAGAGAATACTTGGTCTAAGACCAAGTAAATGACCAAGTAAATGGCTCCATCCTCTCACGCTCTCTATGCCAATAAAGAAGTAGAAGATCAAAAAGTAACAGTTACAACATCATTTGACGAAAAATAGTACCAGCTAAAGTCACACTCTTTTTTTGTCCACAAGTGTATTTTTTCTAGAATTTGTCAAAAGTTTTCTAATTATAATTATTTTAATACTTTTTTTTTTTACAAAATTTGTGATTTTTTCGAATTTACATTTTTTTGCTTGTTTTAAAGATTGAAAAAAAATAATATGTTCATAATTTTTCAAATTGTGTTTTAAAACTTTTCTAAAATATGTATATGTATGACGTTTTCGGTTTCTTAATTTAATATAATTTCATCGTGCTATTATTTAAAATTTTATTAATTTCATATATTGCGCCTAAAAGCTGTTAATACAGTGATTGATAAATAATAAAATAATAAAAAAATAAAAAAATGATATTTTTGAAAACGTGTTCATCACCTCATTTTTATTTGACAACTGAGTTTGCGATTAATTAAAATATCAAGAGAACAAAATGCAGCACGAGAGCTCTCTGGTTTAAGAATATTGAAACAAATTTGGAAAAAAACAATGAATTCAAAAATATAAAAAAATTAAAATTCCAGAATTTCGCTTGAAAGTATGCAACATTTATTGAAGCTATAAATATGACATTATTTTTGTATACATGTGTCCATTATATATGAAATAAACTGCACCTTCCTTCCACAGAAACCCTGGAAACCGAAATAGATAAGCTGGAGAGCGCCGACCCAAACTCGCGGCAAATACTCTCCTGCTCGGGCGTTGTGCAGGCCGTCAAAGCCATATGCGCGCTGCTCGGCTCCATTGACACGCTCGAAATCTCGGCTTGCATAGCCGATCTCAAACGCATTTGCGAAGAAGGACAAGTGAAGTACGCCTCACACTCCAACGATACAAATCCGGAGATTGTTAGCGAACGCGGCGATTACGCGGAGGTGCGTTTAGTGCCGCGCCCCATGCTGGATCAGATCAAATTGAAATGCAATCAGCTGCGTGATGCCGTGCAAGAGCTGATTGAGCTCTATTCCAATGTGTTTCGCGTGGGCTTCTCGGTGAAGTCGCTGGATTACTCGACAAGTGAGCGAAAAATATATATGTATATGAGGATATAGAACCTATTTTATAAATATTGATCTATTTTACAGCACCCATGCCTATTTCGTGTGTACTCAAACCGATTGTGGTCAGCGTAAATTGTTTGCATCGTCCGCCGCCCGTTTGGCGTTACGACGACTACTCGTTGGGTGTACAAATCAACTATGGTACACGCTTTATCTCCGATCCCATTGTCACGAAGTGTTCGAACGATATGAGCGGCGGTCTATTTCCACGTCTCAACTTCTCCTCATGGCTTACATTCGATAAGAATGCGATCTGTACGCTGCCACGTGAGTCGCGTCTGATATTTGTGCTTTACGGCACACAAACGGCGGAGAATGAACAAAACACTGATGCAAATGGTGAACGTCGACAAGTGCCCACGGAATTAGGTTGGTGCGCTATACAATTGTTCGATCATAAGCGTGAAATGATTTGCGGCTCCTACTTGCTGTCGATGTGGCCGCCCACCACCGATAAGTTCCTGGGTCCGGCGCCGGCGCGTGGCTGCCATCCACAACCGGATCTATGTCCCGTACTGAGCATAGAAATACCACCTTATGGTGGACGCATAATGTTCCCGGAACCCTTGCAGCAGCCGCAGCCGGCGCCGCGCTGCGATTTCAATTCGTTGGATGCGAATTTACAGCAAGAGCTGCTAGATACCGCCGAGCAGGGCTATTCCGGTGCTAAGGATAAGCGTGAGGTATTCTGGGAGAAACGTTTGTATTTGCAAAGTTTTCCCTATGCATTGCCTAAAGTGTTGCATGCCGCGCATAGTTGGGACTATGCTAGTCTTATGGATTTGCATTCGCTGTTGCATTCGTGGACGCCGCTTTCACCGCTGCAAGCGCTCGAATTGTTGCTTCCGCGATATCCAGATGCGAAGGTGCGTCAGAAGGCGGTCGAGTGGATATCACAGTTGCCCAACGATCAGTTGGTGGATTATCTGCCACAATTGTTGCAAGCGCTCAAGCATGACACCTACGAGGCATCCGATATGGCAAACTTCTTGCTATGCAAGTGCTTGGAATCACCGCGCATTGCACATCATATGTATTGGTTACTCGTACACAGTTTACCAGGTGATGATCCGCAGAACTCAATTGATGCTTCGTCTGTAGCGAATGAATTAGACGACTCGCTGATAACGCAAGCGCGCTACTACCGACGGAACAAGATAATGCTGCGCGCGCTGCTGGCGGTGTGCGGTGAACGACTGTTGGCTCGTTTCCTCAGTCAGAATATAATGTGCAAGGTGAGTGGGAGATAGATTTATTATATAAAGGGAACGATTGATATAAATAAATAATGGAATATAAATATAGAGACAGTTAGGAAGAGTGATGGAAAAGCCATATATAGAGAAAGAGATATACATCGAGAGAGAGTAAACGGGGAACTGGGGGAGATATTTATAGATTTCGAGAAAGTGTTATAGTTCGAGGCACTGAGAGCAGGAGATATAGACCTTGAAAAAAAAAATTGGTATAGGTCAAGGGAAATTGCGAAGGATTAGGGGTGAGAGAACTGAGAAGAATATATGTAGAATAGAGAAAAAAATCGGGATACTGAGGGGGATATTTATAATTCGATAAAGTGGGAGTTGTAGATAGTGATAATGGGAATAAAAGAGATAGACAGCGAGAGAGATATTTTTATAGATAAAGAAGAAAAAATATTTATAAAATTTGTTATTTATACTTGCTCTACAGAGTCTAGATAGAGACTTAGATCGAGGGGGAAAGAGATATACATCCAGTGAGAGGTAAATGGATC
The DNA here is from genome assembly GCF_001853355.1 of Bactrocera latifrons. Lineage (NCBI taxonomy): Eukaryota > Metazoa > Arthropoda > Insecta > Diptera > Tephritidae > Bactrocera > Bactrocera latifrons. Next base: position 624,754 of record NW_017537445.1, read on the forward strand.
TAGTAAGAGAAATCGGGGGATGGAGATAGGTTTTTGTAGATCGGCAGTGAGAGTAAGAGATCGAGAGACTTAGAGAAAGAAATATAGTATGCATCTCGCGAGAGAGACTTAAAGATCAAGAAAAAAAATTAAATTTTTTTTTAAATTATTATTTATTTTCGTTCTCCACAGAGCCTGGCAAGCCTCGCTGATTCCGTGAAGCAGGCTAAGGAATCGCTGCGCCAGAAAACACTTTGTTTCGGCATGGAAAGCGTGCATCAACAGCTGAATGACAAACCCACATCATTGCCACTGGGTCCCGAATTGGAAGTGACCGGTGTAAATGTACGCAGTTGCAGTTATTTCAACTCCAATACGCTGCCATTAAAAATTTCCTACATCAACTCTGATGGTGAAGTATTGCCAGCTATTTTCAAGGTCTGTAAATTTGTTATAAATTAAAATAATATATATTAAATAAATTTTGCACCTCACACAGTCCGGTGATGACCTACAGCAGGATATGCTTACCATACAGCTCATACGTGTGATGAACAAAATGTGGTTGGCCGAGGGTTTGGATTTGAAAATGGTCACTTTTAATTGTGTACCAACGGGCTTTAAGAAGGGCATGATTGAGCTGGTCTCGGATGCGGAAACCTTACGTAAAATACAAGTCGAATATGGCTTAACGGGTTCGTTCAAGGATCGTCCGATTGCTGAATGGTTGGCCAAACAGAATCCTAGTCAGTTGGAGTATCAACGTGCGGTAAAAAATTTCACAGGTGAGTACTTGAAGGTAGAACTCGTGGAAATTGGGGTATTTTTAATGAAACGGGGGAAAAGAGAGACTAGAATTAACACAAATACAATCTTGTGTATTTTTAATAATCCCATTTTGGATTTTACTAACGCATTTTTTTTTGAGGTTAGAATAGCGAACTGATTTATTAAAATGATTATCGAAATAAAACTTAAGCAAGAAAGGCTGAAATCGCTCGTTCCAAAGTTATGTTGAAAAAAGCTGTTAAGTGGACAATCCTTTCCCGGTATAAATATGGTTCGTTTCGTTAAGGAAGACTCGTCGTGTTGTCTATAATTTTACCTAATTCAGAAACCACATTCGATATCGTTATATATTATATACTTCATACTCGATATAATCCTAAATTTAATTCTGCCTTTATGTTTTTCATTAAAAATATGAGTAAATATCTGAATTTTTTTCAAGACCATTAAATTTTTATTAAATATTCGATTCTTCCCATAATCAAACCTTACTTAATTCGTATATTTTTTCAGTTTCTTGCGCCGGCTATAGCGTGGCCACTTATATACTCGGCATCTGTGATCGTCACAATGACAATATTATGTTAAAGACCTCGGGTCATCTGTTTCATATAGATTTCGGCAAATTTTTGGGCGATGCACAAATGTTCGGCAATTTCAAAAGGTATTAACTCAACATTTCATACTCTAATATTTTTTATTCCACAATTTTCCTTCCCACTCTCTCTCTTTCTCTCTTTAACGCACAGAGATCGCACACCGTTCGTACTCACCTCAGACATGGCGTATGTGATCAATGGCGGCGACAAACCCTCCACGGACTTTCATTATTTCGTCGACTTGTGTTGTCGTGCCTTCAATATCATACGCAAACACGGTGATCTCATCCTACACATGCTTGCACTGATGGCCACTGCCGGTATACCGGGTGTGACAGCGGATGCCGTGACTTATGTGCGTGGCGCTCTACTGCCCGAGCAGTCGAATCCCGAGGCGGCGGCTTCTTTTGCCAAAATGATACAATTCTCGCTGAAGAGCTGGTTCACACAATTCAATTTCTTCTTGCACAATTTGGCGCAAATGCGCTTCAGCAATGACGAGGGCAGTGGTGAGCTGCTCTCCTTCGTGCCGCGCAAATACACGTAAGTGCTAGCTCAATGTTGGTTGCAGTTTGAATTTATTGGCCCTTATCTTCATTCACAGCATGCAACAAGATGGGCGTCTGAGGAGCGTTATGGTTGTGCGCTGTCAAAAACATTATGATATGGAAAAGTATTACACCTATATTCTACGTGTAACGCGTCACGGTCAAACCGATCCGACGCATTTGTTCCGTTCATATAAGGAATTCACGGAGTTTCATCAGAAATTATGCTTGCACTTTCCGCTGGCTAAATTGCACAGGTGAGTCGTGTTGTGGTTTCCTAGAAACAACTTTTACGCTATAAGGAGAGCCCGTTTTTTTTTTTTTTGAAAAAAATAATATTACTTTTTATTTAGCTCGAAAAAAAGTTTAAAGTTAATCTAATAATAGAATAATTGTTGCCGGATAAAGTCCTAAAACCGATTGATTCCTTCAAGGGCCTTCTAAAATCAGAACCCTTGCAGGCAGTGTCTTTAAGAGTTTTTTAAATGTTTGCTTCGAAATTAATTTTAAGCCTATTTTCTGGGTGTGAAGCTCTTAGTACTTATTTATCTTGAATTCCTTGCTTTTGAGGAGTGGATTTTTCGGAACATTTCGGAGTCAATGAACTAAGTTTTAAACCCTAAATAGAAGCTTTTATTTAGTAGAGGATTGCACCGCGACCTTAGGTCTACTGTGCCCTCTCCTAAGTCACAGCGACCCACCTAGCCTCAGCATTTTGATTAATTCCAATATACTGCTAGGTGCTAGTGAGGCGATGGGACCCTCATTTGGAAACATGGATCCAAGTGCATTTATCCTGCGTCTGCAGACTGTTATGCAGTCAATTAGGAGGTGTTCTGCAGTTTTACGCTTCCTGTTGTTGTTTCCTTCCTGGAAATTTATACAAGAAGCTAGGCCCATGTTATATAAGTGCTACTTGAGCATGCAGTCGCCAATGTAGAATGAGACAAGTAGTCTGAGTTTGTCCCTACGGAGGTTGATTTCATATTGAAACCTAAGGTTGCTTCCCCATTAGCAACCTGGCATGGAGTTGTTGCCAATGCCTCTCTCTGCTTACACCTTACTTTATGGTATAGGGTCTAAACGCAATTAAGGCTTCAGGTCCCACCATGTTAGTGAATGATGCGAAGCGGGCGAGCACATAAGCCAGTTCATTTTCGGCTGTATCTTTGTGACCGAGGGCCATGAGGATGTTGATTACATTAAGATACACTATGCAGCCCTTTTCTACACTCCTGCACCAGTAGAGATTTATTTAAGTTACACTTGACTGCCGCTAAGTAGGGCTACCCGAGGGTCCAGGGTTTCGGGGTTTGAAAAACTTCGTTAATACAATATTTTCAGCTGTCCGAATGATTTAGTAGATTACTTTGAATGATTCGACCTTTCGAGAATCTCACTTATCAAATATTATTGCAGAGTATCGTCTTCATATTATTTTTGTCATAMATTTATTTATTTTATTTCACTTAAACGTCTGTAAATATATTTTTGGCACATTATATGTATGTATTTTTAAAACCTAACTTTGGTTTAACTACATTTAATACTTTTCCGTGCTAAGTAAGCCCCCATTTCATTTTGCATTATCTTCTTTTTCTTCTAAATCTATCCCGCTCGCTTCTAAGCCTCCGTGGAATTGTAATAGTTCTGCTCAAAGTATTGATGACGCGCCGCCGCATGCGGTTGGAATGTACTCATTTGTTGCTGCGTCACGACACGTTCCTCCATCAGCGTCACGTTTTGTACCGTTGATGCTTGCGCGAGTGGATTTCGGTAGGCCGGTTTTGGAGGCTCGACCGCATTTACAAGTATCGGCTTTAGCGTTTGCTGCGACGACGTTGTAGTGATTTGTCGGCGCTGCCGTATCGCAGCCCAGCTATCGTTTATTTCGGTCTCGGCTTGCTCAAGCGAAACCTGTGTGCCGAAAAGTAACGGCACTAGCGTTGGTGAGATGTTGCGGGCTAACGCTTCATCTTGTGTAATGTTACCACTATCGTTAACCGAATCGCCGATGTAATGGATTTTTGTAATGCGCTGCATTGGTTTTGGAAAATTATTTTCCGCCGTTCCGTCTGCGCCTGTGATGTCGCTATCGTTACCGGCGAACTTTGTTGTTGAAAAGCTCGTTAACGCTTGCTGTTCCTCCCTGTCAGGCGGTGTTTGAAAGTACTCTGTGTTACTGAAATCGAAGGTGACTTTTTGACGCGTACGTGGGCGCACAGGCGCTTCGACCTGTACGGTTAGTGGCTCTTCGACAGGTTCGAAAATGCTATCTTTATTGTGTTCGTGCACATAATCCTCATCCAAATCAGATATTTGTGGGCGCACATAACCTGTGGGGCGACGCTCTTTGAGTGATTTAGTAGCGCTTTCATTGGCCTCATCCACGAATTCAACTGTACTCGTCTGGTAGTGCGGTGTTGTGGCTGTGTGCTCGTCTTCGTCTTCGTCGTCGATGTTCGACAGTTCACGTTGTATTTGCTCGGTATTGCGCACAAAAGCGGTTGGGCGTCGCTCTGTACGTAGTACTGATTCTTTATCGTAAGCATCCTCTAAATCTGATAATTTAAATTGTACGACTTGCTTGCCGGTTTCCTTTGCTGCATCCTTTTTAGATTTGTCATCACTCAAGTTTTCAAAACTCGCCCAATCTTCGTCGATGCTTTTTCCAAAGCCTTCGGGTTCGGGTGTCGTTATCAGCACCTGTTTGGGTACGCGTTTCAAGCCGTTATTGCCCTCCAAGAACGCTGCCTCGTTTTCCTCGTATGAATGTCGTATTTTATCGAATTCTTCCTCAATATTGTTTGCGAAATCTCTATTGAGATTGAGATCTTTTTCGATTTCAAGCCAGAGATGTTTTTCTCGTTCATCTTGTTTTATATTGGCTTCCATTTCGTCCCATAACTCTTCGGGTTTCACTGTGCGCGCATAGCCTGTTGGCCGTCGCATTTTCAAAGTATCTTTTTCTTCTTCCAAAGTGTGTGAGAGCAGCGTCTCATGCTCACCTAACTCTGCGTTCGCAAATTTCACCACACGCGTAGGCGCATACGCCACTTCCGGCGTCTGTGTTCGCACTTGCTTCACACTTTCATATCCACTGAAAGTAGAGTCAGCTACGGTAGCGGCTTTCATTATCGTTTGTGGCTTAAAACCATCGAGCTCCTCGGCATACTCTTCGTCGCTGGTGAAATCGATGCTCGCCTGCGATTCGGGCCTTACCTGCTTGTTTGCCAAATGTTCATCTGTTTGCCAGCTCAAACGCGCTGCTGTGTATGCGCCGCGCCCGACATCTTTGAAAGTGGCAGGCGCGCTATCGGCAACCGTACTTAACTCACCCGCACTCACACGATTAAGGTGATCATAATTGTGGCCGTGCATGGTTTCAAAGGTTGTACGATCATATCTTTCATTGGATATGGGACTTTCTGCGCCTAAGTTCGTCTGCAAGGCATCCCATTTATTGCGGAAGTCATCTAAGCCATCCGTATCGATCTCCTCGTACTTGATGTAACCGGTTGGTCGACGTTCGCCGAACTCTTCTATGCTGTGCGCTCGCATTGCCTTCAAATCTCGCACTTCAGCAAGCCCCACATTAATATCGACCTCGTCGGCCCTTAGGTAGCCCGTCGCACGCCGTTCACTCAAATTTTGTAGCGTTCCTACTGTGTCTAGCGATGGTGATTTGGCCTTCACGAACTTATGCATACCTTCCGCTGGAGCATTGCTCGCTTCCTTGCTTGAGTTACGATAGAGGCGTTTCGGTGGTAGTGGTGGTGATTGACGCACGCGTAGTATACTCTCATCACCACTTTCGGTATTCAATTTGTTTTCTTTCGCTTCATTCAGCTCCATTTGTCTGTACTTTTTCTCTAGTTCATCGAAGGTGGGCATTTCTTCAACCAGACTTATAGTGGGTGTGTGTTGCAGTGGTGGTGAGTCGATTTGGGAGCGTGGCGGTTCACGCGTTTTTGGTGGCGGTGAGTCGATCGGTGGGCGTGGTGGCTCACGTGTAGGTGGCTCATATTCTTCGAAGATGGCACTATGAACACGCTCTTGCCGGCGTATTGGGGGTAGTGGAAAAAGTGCCGGTGTGCTTTGAGAGAGGTTCCGTATGCGTACGGCTACGAAAGAAATTAAATGAGATTGAATAAGTTTTACATTATATTGCATTGAAAGGAATGTTAAATGGAAAACAAAATCGAATTAAATATAAAAACAAATAATATAAATAAAATAAAAGGAAATAAAATATCAAAATCAATTGAAATGAGATAAGGATGAAAATGGGAAGGAAATAAACATAAAACTTAAAATAAA
>NW_017537445.1:632878-638362 GCF_001853355.1 Bactrocera latifrons
ATACATATACATATGTAAAGAAATAAATACACACGCACATTTACACTAGATAAATAATACGTACGCGGCAATTGTTTTGTTGGCACAATGTCCAAATCATCCTCTTGTCGGCGCCGAAAAACACCGTGCACTTCAACGGGTTCACGTATCTACAGAAGAGCAAAAGCAAATTATTATTCCATTATTGTTTATATTTATATGCATAATATGTATGTACATTAGGGTGCTTCAAAAACTAATTTTATTTTTATTTTTTCCAACTCTTAAACTGTTAGAAATGTACATTCTTTAAAAAAAAACATTACATTTTTATTTGTGGTACCCTAATATACATATATACTTATATGGTATATAGTACATAAACATATCTCATATGTATATGCACTAATTGCTGCGTTATAAATATTCAACAAATGTCAAAAAGGCAAACGAAATAAATTATTTTGCGAAAATCTGACTAATGCACATTCTATTTGCATAATTAAAAACATAGAAGACAATAGCAACAACAATAAAAACTAGGAAAATATATCTGCAAAGCGATAAAACGCTTACAAAGCGCCGCCGCCACCGCCACTGATAAGCGAAACCAATCAGCGTAATAGGCAGGTACTTTTGCTTCTCCTTTTCTGTTGCATTTTTTGCTTGTACACACATGTACTTACATACACATGCACATGTATGTTCGTTGTATTTACGCAATACAATACACACACAGACGCAAATCAATTAACTTGTGTTATCAAAATCAAAGTGCGACGAAGCTTTAATTTCGCCAACACGCACTTCTGTGCCTGAAAGCACCAATTGCCTGTCTGTCCGTCCGTTTATAAATACATATGTAGTTGAGTATCATAAATATCGCATATAACCAGTCATATGTTGATCGGCAAAAGAAAACATCCAATAAAGTCTGTTTTGTTTAGCTTTGCCTTACAGCCGTTGACAAGTGGCAGGCACGGCGTGGAAGGAAGCTTCTGTCGCACGGTTGGGTGTGTGCGTTATGATGAATATGTGTTTGGAGCTATGCGTCACAGAACTGCAGAATTACTTATATGGAATATAAGTGCGGCACTATTTACAAATCATATGCACGTATATAAAATGTACATATGTATGTATATTATACTTCCAAATATACAATACCCTCCTCAAAATTCTAAATAATTTATGTTTTTCCAATTTCTTACTCATTTGCAACTCCACCTTTTTCACATTTTTTATCGATATTTCTTATCACCATAAAATTGATGCAGATTTATAAGCTTTTTACAATCGTAAAATTAATCAGTTAATCAGTTCTGCTAATACAGTCTAAGTGGATTGTTTGAAAATATGCCTTTCTATTATTTTGAAGTAGTTTGAATTCTCATTCTTTTTTTTGTTTTGTTTTTAGTAAAACAATAACTATATATATATATATTTTATGTATGTATATGAGTTTTAATATATTTTGTTATATAGTTCCTTTTCTATATATTTTTGAGATCATATTTATAATTTGTGTACATTTCAATTTTGAGGTTATATTTTGATATACTTTAAAATATTTTTTTGAGTAATTTTTTAATACTTTTTCTAAATATTCGGGGTACTCACAACCCGTCGTAAAGCATCGTAAAATCGCAAAATTATAAACTTTTACACTTGTTTAAAACTGTCGTTGTGGGATTTTATACAAAAATGAGTTTACACATTTACAATTCTCAATGCTATGTTTTCGAATCGTTATAACTTATAACTTTATGAGACTTGTGAAAACCCTAATTGTTTTTCTAAGATCCAAAGTCGTCGTAAACTGTATTCTCTCGTTTTCTAAATCAATTGTCATTTTGTTCCGAGTTTTTGTTTTTGTACGCTCAGCAAATATTCTCCAAATATTTTTGATTTTGCCTTCACCTTAAGTCTACCTTGGTGTCTGCTGATTGTAAATATGTCTTTTCTTAACCTTAAGCATTTCAGAGACAATAGGAGTTTCCTCAATTTAAAACAAAGAGTTTCACCACCTTATGGCTTAAAATTTACACATTTCTTTAGGATTTAAGAATAATAGCTGTTTATATTAGCCTCTCCTTTGTAAGCATTCTCCTTGCCTGATTGTTCAAAAAAATATTCAAGTCTTCATTTTACATCTACAAACTAACATCTTCACTAGGTTTGATTCAGATTATATCTACAAATTGAAGTCTGTTGAACCTGAGCTACGCTATAAGCGTTATCAAGCTTGTCGGGGACTCAGACTTTACAAATGTCATTGTCACAATAATTATCTTCCTATGTACATAGCATATAATATATCTAACATATTTCAAAAGCATTTTAGGAACACGTTCTTCAAAACTAAAAAAAAAAAAATGTTAAACAAATTCTTTGCTGTTCTTTTTGCGATTTTTTTCTTCTTTCTTTTTTTTATTAACACAAAGCCATTAATTCGCCAAACACTTCATTGTTTATCGATGCAAATTCGTAATTGTCCATTATCTAACAGTTGAAAATTCAGCTTGTGGTTTTCTGAAATTTCCAACGACGCACAATAAAACACCGAACTAATTCGAAGAGTTGTTGTTTGAGACGATGTTGGCGGTGCATCGTTTTCGTAAAATATTTCCGACGGCTGCATAGGAGAAGATAATCGAAAAGTAGATAAAATTGTGTTATGCAAGGCAAGCTACAATGAATGAGGTGACTAAATTTGAGTTCATTTGGCGAGAAAAACACGTTTTGAAAATTCATTCCCAAAACATTCTCGTATAACTTTTGAAAAGTGGCATAGAACTTTTGAAATATTGGGTTGAAAATTATTTGTTTATATTGAGACATATGTATTTTCTTCGAATTGCGCCAGCTTCTTTGGCTCGGACCACATTAATGTCAACCTTACATTTCGCTATATCGGACAAAATGGTAAACAACGTATTTGATTTCAATAAACTTAGCAAAAACTGTTGATATACTGCTCTTGCAAGTGTTTTAGATATAGATCAACCTATCTGGTGAGAATTTGATTTGATTTAACATGCACGAGCTAAGTAATATTGAAAATATTTCTCTAAAACGAACATTATAGCAACAAAACCAATGCACCGCATTTACCAGAAATATATAAATAGGTAATGAATTTATAAGTAGTAATTTAAATATAGTTGAAGAAATGTGCTTTCAAATTAAACATAATTACTTAGATCCAAATTTTTAAATTTTTTATAAACTTCGAAACCACGCCTAGCACTTCGAAAAGACTGCAAAAAATTATACCAAACTTTTGCGAAAAATAATTTAGCCATAAAGCGCTAAACTGTGTTGGTACCGATTTGACTTCTCAACTACCAACTTCGTAAAGCCAATTTTAGATGCCGTTCAAAACTCAGGCGTAAATTACAAAAAGTTGCTTAATTAAAATCTTGTAGAAGAGAAGACCTCGAGAGCCTAACTGCAGTGACCTGTCCCTTTTCTACTTGTATATTAAAAACTTTCGTTTGCCGTCTTCAGCGATTGTTTCATTGTTTTACCTCTTGTGACATGCGTTTCTCCCGACTGCTACGCGTACGTAACGGCAAAGTAGGCGTGGCACCACCCGCCGCACCATTGCTCGTACGGCTATGGTCGAATGTTAGTCGATGCTTGAACCACCAAATTTTTATGGCTACCAATGTGGAGATCATGCAAATGAAGACGCCAACACATGCCAGCATGGCAAAGACACCGTCATCATGACCTGTTATTATTTTTTCATTTTTTGTTTTGTTTTGTGGAACAAATTGATAAATTTAGTTTGATTTTGTAGCAGAAAACAAAAATGCTTGTTGTACTTGTTGTTAATAGCCCACCTGCGGTACTGCTGCTGACACCGCCAATACCAGTTGTATCGATATTGCCGAGTTTTGCCATAATTTTGCTATAATTTCAAAACTTTTGTTTTCTAATTGAATTTTTGTTGCTAAATAATTTTGATATTTCACATTGCGTTTTGAAGTTTCGTCAGAGCATATTTGAGCACTACACTGCACACGCACACATGCATATATTTGTGTGTAGAAATGTAATTTTGAACACTTTCGCCTTGTCGAACGCAACAAATTTTTTCGATTTTGTGATTCTTTGCATTTATTTTTACAAAATAATTGCTATCACGTTTGCTAAAAGTGTCGCACTCTGTTACCGCTACTTTGCTTATCACAGCTTTTATTTTAATTATTTTTGTTTGTTTGACGCCCTGATATCTAAGAAATCAATTAAAATTTGTTTTTGCACTTTTTTATGCTTAGTGGGTATTTTTTGTTTTTGTCATTTACTTTTATTTCTTTTTTTCTATATCATTTCTGTTACTGTTACTCGATTTTGCCGCTCGCTCGGCGTGACTGCCTCGTACGCGTTTATCAAATCGAATGACAAAAGCTTCGGAGTTACTGGGTTGCGGGCTGCTTGTTTGGTTTGTTGGCTGTTAACTGCTGTTTTGGCAACAACAAGACAAGAGCAACAACTACAGCGTACTACTCAACGTCAATTGTTTTGACTTTAACCAGTACCACGAATTGTTAATAAAAACTTTTGCACTTGTTATTTTTTGCGCTTTACTCTTTAGCAACAAATTCTCATTACTATTCACCCATTGACGTTAATGCTTCGGGTAGGGGTTTTGCCTCCCATGAGGGATTTTATAATAATTTTGTTTTAAATAAAGTATTGTTTTAACGTTTTTAATAGTAATACTTTTTACATTTTTATTTAGTTTTAATTAAATTTTATATATGTATTTGTATATTTTTATACTCTCGCAACAAAGTTGCTAAAGAGAGTGTTCTAGTTTTGTTCACATAACGGTTGTTTGTAAGTCCTAAAACTAAAAGAGTCAGATATAGGGTTATACATACCAAAGTGATCAGGGTGACGAGTAGAGTTGAAATCCGGATGTCTGTCTGTCCGTCCGTGCACGCCCACCTCCCATACAAATGTTATGTTGAAAATCACTAAAAGTGCGTTAACCGACTAACATAAAACGTCAGAAACACTAAAGTTTTTTTTAAAAGTTGAAAATGGGCGTGGCGTCGCCCACTTATGGACCAAAAACCATATCTCAGGAAGTACTTTCCCGATTTCAATGAAATTCGGTGTGTAATATTTTCTTAACACCCTGATGGCATGTACCAAATATGGGTGAAATCGGTTCACAACCACGCCTGAAATCTCGATTATGTATAAAATGTTCGGTGACACCCGAACTTTTCCCTTCCTTACTTGTTTTCATTTAAATAATGTTTTTTTTTAAATTAATTTTTGCAATTAATTTAAATTTTTGTTTATTTTGTTTTTTATTCGAAAATTATTTTATTTTAAATTGTTTTAAATATTTCACTTTTTGTTATTATTTTTTATTATTTTTTATTCAATTGTTTAATTTTCTTTCTTTTTGAGTTATATTTATTAGTTTAATTAGTTTCAATTAGGCCGATAGCCCATGATGCTAGTGCTGCGTATTTTCTTAAG
>NW_017537445.1:638697-640642 GCF_001853355.1 Bactrocera latifrons
TTTTTTGTTAAGTGTTTTATTTAGTTTTCTTTATATATATTTTAAGTTTTTATTTCCTTTAATTTTTTAGCTCGAACTCTTAGTTTTGATAATTTTTATTTTTCTAATTTTTCATCACGGAAGTGGTCATATTTTCTGAAATAACCTTCAATTTAGCCCATATTATATAGGTATTCATATTATCTACTCGTGTTAACCGTGTTAACCGTTACTGCTCATTAACAGTTATGTACATATCACAGGTGGCCTTCACTTATCAATCTCACCAAAAAGATTCTCATTTAAGGCCATTTCAGTTCACAAACGACTTATATCCGTAGGATGAGTCCTTCTTCGAACTATGCTATATAGTAAATTTAATTCAATATTTTTTTCAGCAAGTTCACATAAAATGTGTTTTCATTATAATTTTTTATTTTAATTTCGCTTTTTATATTTAACTTGCTCTCACCGCACACCACTCACTTTTATGCCGGCCCAACTTTATTAGCCCAGTTATTACATTTTACTCAACCGCCAACTAATTAATTTCCATGCAGCTCTAATTTACTCGTTTTATTTGGTTTTCTCTTTATTTTTTTTTTCAATTATCTTTTATTATTTATTTTCATACATTTGTACTATATTGTTGCTCTTTTATTTATATATATTTCTTTTAGTTTACCAAGTGGCATGCATGTTGGCCGCTCAAATGTGAAGTCAGTCGCAGAGCGCCGCCTCCCACAAATACAACGTTTTCTCATCTCACTCTTCAATTCAGCGGATGAGATTGCGCACTCGGATCTGGTGTATACATTCTTCCATCCCTTGTTGCGCGATCAGCAGGAGGCTAAGTTGACGGTGTCTAAAGTTAGAGGTAAGTAACTAACTTCTGATAAGCGTGCGACACGTGAAGTAGTCAAGAAATAAAAAAAACGTAAAACTAAAACAAAAAAGTAAGGAATACTGAAGTTCGGTCGGCATCAAAAATTGTGTATCCAGTGCTTTTAAGGAAGGAATTCGTAAAATCAATAGATGTATTATTTTGTTTTTCGTCTACCATGTTCGTCTTTGTTGAGGCGGTAGTTATTATTTGTATTTACGCATGGTCAATACATATTGTACAATATATCGGTCAAGTTTTCGCGCAATTATATCTGTTTTAGGCGCAAAGATACACTGTTATGAATAAAATATGTTCTGTAATTTTCAGATTCCAGATTTTTTTCAGATTCCAGAATTAATCCAGCATAAAGTGACCTAGAAGTTCTGAAATCTTTATATTAGGTAAATGGAGGCTTAGAAAAGTATTGACCCGATTCAACCCATTTTTGACACAATGAAATACTATTGCCAGAAAAGGATTCTGTTTGAATTTCAATTTCATATCTCACACATTGAACGATATTTTCAGTCAAAAGTCAACTATTGGTATCGGGTCCACTTATTCGGTATCTAGGGGCTTGAACAGTTTTGGTTGGATTTGGACAATTATGGGTCAAAAGGTGGCTAACTTTAAGGGAATTATTACCGCAAAATTTTATTCCGTTATATTAATTAATTCTTTATATGTGTACTGGTAAGTGAAAGAATCTAATGGAATTTTAAATTGTGTTATATGGGAAGTAGGTGTGGTTGTAGTCCGATTTATTCATTTTCGCAGAGAATATGAAAAGGATGTTGCGTTCCAAATTTAGTCGAAATCGGTCAGTCGGGTTCCGCGATATGGGATTTCACCAGAAAGTGGGCGGTGCCACACCCATTGTCCAATTTTTACAACGGCTCTGAAGGGATTTCAGTATTTCGTTAAAATAAATAAATAAAAGCAGTACTCATTTTATGCAAGTGACCAAACTAATCCTACGCGCCTTTTTTTAAAGGGGGGAAAGTGGTTAAGCTTATATGTTAAGTAAAAACACTGTATTTTAGTAAAAAAAAATCATTTATAGCTCGACCTCCCCCGACA
>NW_017537445.1:640792-644982 GCF_001853355.1 Bactrocera latifrons
AGTAATAATAATAATACATACCTAAATTAATCTTTATATTATTAGTATTAAATACATACTATATTGTACAGAAGTCATAAAAAATATTTTCCACTTCAGGCAACACAAAAAACCCCTTGCAATTTCGAGAACAATAGAGAGTATCGCGAATAAGGGCGTGCCCCGACTACTTGTGGGGCATTATAGTGAACTGAAGGTCATCCATTTAATCGGTTCATTGTAGTATGGTTACTTAGGTACTAAAAAAAAAAATCAATTTTGAGTAGCATCGCTGAAGGAAAATGCTGATATGTGTGTCGTTTCGGCTATTTTTAATATTATGCGATATATTTGTTTGCAGAAAAGCTTAAAAAAGCTTTATGCTCCCATTGAGACCGGGTATAAACATTTCAGAAATAAAATATGTACACCCAAAGTTCCACTTTCAGCCGGCTTGTACTATTTCGCTAGTGAGTTTAATTAGTCACGATTAGTGGGCTAATGGTTACGCAACCGTTTGAATCTGTTTTCTGGACATTTGTGTTATCGGTATGTCGTAGTAAAACCGCAGCAGAGGCAGTTTTTTTTATTTTTGTTAATATTTGCTTTCGATAAGAATAAACGAATATATACATATGTTTATATGCGCAATATATGTTAGTAGGTCGACAAATATTTGAACTTACGAACTTACGTAAGTTATGAAGTTAAAGCTAAGTATAAAAATAACATTCGTCAGTGAGAATAGAACAGCTTATGTTGATTTGTAAGACATGTTCTAACTAACATATTTTAAGGCAGAATATGCTTTGTTTTACTTTAAAGATTTTGAAGATAGATCTTAGTGTTGCAACAGAATTTGATCTATTTGGAGGTGATTTAGACCATAAATAAGAGCAGAAACTCACACGTATGCAGGGTTTAAAACAGAGAACATAGTATGAAACATATCGCACTCTCTCTCTCTCTCTCTCTCTTTCACTCTCTTTCTCTCTCTACTTCTCTAATTCATATTAACGAGCGATCCGAGTAGAGAAACTTTTTTCAAGTATTATTTGGCATTTCGTCATGGGAAGATTAGGCATCATCAACAACGTTTACAAATCGTTTAACTTTATTACGAAAATTCACGGCCTACTGAGTGAGACCCAACATACATTATAGGATAATATTTGACCGAATAGACCACGTCCAGCACGCAACGAAGAAAATATAGCAATCGTAGCTGAGAGTGTATACGAAGACCATGGAGAGTCGATTTGGTGCCGTTCGCACCCACTCGGACTGATGTGAGGATGACTTGGCACATTTTACGTTGAGATCCTAAATTGAAAGCGTACAAAATTCAGCTTGTGCAAGTATTGAAGTTGCTTGAGCTACCCAAGCGACATCGCTTCGCTCTATGGGCTCTTGAAAAGTTCCAAGAAGATCCGACATTTTCGAGTCAAATTGCGTTCAGCGACGAGGCCCATTTCTGGCTCAATCGGTATGCAAACAAGCAAAATTTCCTCATTTGAGCTACTATTTGATCCAGAAAAACAACGGTTTGGTGTGGTTTGTGGGCCAGTGGAATCATCGTTCCATATTTCTCGAAAAATGATGCCGGTCGGAACGTCACCGTCAATGGTCTCCGTTATAGCGCTATGATAACCGACTATTTGATGCCTGAATTTGAAGCTTGTGATCTCAGCCAGCTTTGCACATAGCATCAATCAATAGTTTTATTGAGAGAACACTTCGGTCGATTGGCCACCAAGATCGTGCGATATCACACCGTTAGACTTTTTCCCGTGACGATATGCAGAGTCTAAAGTCTATGCGGACAATCTCGCTCCGATTCAAGCTTTTTAGCAAAGCATCACGCGTGTTATTCGCCACTTACCAGTCGAAATGCTCGAACGAGTCATCAAAAATTTATTAATTTAAATGAGCTTTGGCGGGTTCCGAGACAATACCAAGCACATTTTTTTTTTCAAGTGAGGGGGTGGAAAATGCCTTTCGCATCATCGGTGCTATCGTCACAACAGCGGCATGTGCCACTTGCAGGTCACTAAAAAGGAACCCTATAAGGAGCCGTCGCATACTCTGGGACCGCATTTGCATTACTTCAGGGTGGCGTTCCATTTTTCTCATTGAGAGATTTACATCTGCACACCTGCGTCCAGGTCCCGCTGTTTTGCTGCGTTGCAAGAGTGCAGCGAATTTCATGATAATCCCTCAGTTTGCTTCACTCTCCAAGATGACGTTGCATAAATTATCCGCGTTTATTGGGCCAACCACGTCCTCTACGGCGGTGTGTTCTCCTTGCTAGCGCACACATTCAAATAATGTGTATTCAGCGTCGTTTTCTGTCGCGTCGTTGTATAGGCATGACGGCTCTTCGACTTTTCTCATTCTGTAGAGGTACTTTTTGAAGTACCCATGTCCGGATAACAGCTTGGTTGTGTAAAAATCTACCTCTTCGAGTTTACGGCCTGTACATGAGCCGCGTCTTTCGGTGTCATATCTTTGTTGCCATGTAAATATTGTTTCTTTATTTATTTGTTCTATTGTGCTCTTGATATTATCGGATGACTTCTTTAGCTCGCACAGGTTTTTCTTTTCGTATGCTAGAAGGTCAATTGGGGCATTTCCGCTGATAAGTAATATTGCATCGCCGGACACTGTTCGGTAGGCTGATGCAACTCTGAGGGGTTTCCTTTTTCAGGACATCTGCCCATATCTCAGTTCCGTATAATAGAACGCTGATTATTGTCGACATTAGGAGCTTTCTCATTTCTTGGCTGGGGCCTCCTATGTTGGCCATTAGTCGGCTCAGTTGAGAGCGCTTCGCTTTCCTGTGGCGTACTGGATTTGTCTCCAGAAGGACTGGACTGGACGTCTTACGCCTGCTTTTTTAGTAGCTCTGTTTTTTCCGTAGCGAGCTGTAGGCTGTGTGAGTCGAGCCATGCTTGTGTCCGTATCATGACCTGGTTCAGCTTTCATCGCACTTCTTCTGTATCCCTTGTTGTGATTGCTGCTGTAATGTCGTCACCGTAGCCAATTAAATACGATTCATATGGCATTTCTAGTTTTAATATAACGTCATAGCTAATGCTCCATAAGTCTGGTCCCAGGATAGACCCTTGTGTTGCTCCAGACGTGACCGCTGTCTGTCGTGACCACAATTTAGTTTCGTACAGCAGTTTCCTGTTGTTAAGTTAGCTCCRCACTACGGCCCTGAGGTTGTCGGGTACCTTAAAGCTTTTCTCGAGAGCGTCGATCATATCTACCCATCTAGCGCTGTTGAAGGCGTTTCAGAAAACATCTAGAGTCGCCAGCAACACTATTCTCTTCTATTTATGCCATCTACGCTGTGAGGCTTCTACGCCTTCAATGACGTATTTAAAGCTCCTATGGTTGATCTGCCGGGTATGAAGCCGTATTGTCCAGCTTCGTTGATAGCCGCTTCGAGTCTGGATTTAAGCAGGCTTTCGTATAGCTTTTGCTGTGTCAAGCATACATAATGGGCGGTATGCTGATGGCGAATTGGCATTTCCTTTTTCCTTACTGATTAGCACCAGCCGTTGCTTTTTCCAGGGTTCAGGGAATATTCCGGCTTCAAGGCAGGCATTTTACATGTTCAGTAGTACTGCCGGACGCTCTGCAGCGATTATTTTGAGGGTTTCTGTTGGGATCCCGTCCGGTCCGGGTGATTTGTTGGCTTTGAGCTTGGCAGTTAATGATAAATGCTCTAGTATAAAATAAGTCTAATAATCTATTAAATAATGTAGTATTTTCCAATTTACTTTATTATAATAATAATACATTTATTTTTTATTACAGAAGTCAAGGAGCAAACGCGTGAGAACCCCTATGAAGTTGGTCAGATAAAATTATCATTACAATATCGCCGTGGTGTCTTAACAGTGATGGTGAGTGAAATAAATATAACACACATAATATGTGTTATATATCGACATGTAAATACATATTTACTATTTTTTTTTTTTAAATTTGTAAAAAAAATGCCGATAGCCATTGGCAAACAAGCTTTTATAATAAATTGTTTAAAGGTTATGGTTGAGGAAGAATATATGATTTTATTATACAGAAAATATTAATTTTTGTTTCACACATTTTTTTTTGGAAAATTTTGTTTTTAATTGACGTGTACTATTATTTTTTTCTATTTCGCTGGTAAATTAATTTTGATTTAAATTTTTCTAATT
>NW_017537445.1:645373-647569 GCF_001853355.1 Bactrocera latifrons
TTAATTGTTTTATTAATAGACATTTTACACAGGATGTCATTTAATTTTATTTTTAGTATTTTTGTTTTAGTAAATTTTTTTTATGTATTATTTGGTTTCGTTTTAATAATTTTTTTTTCAAAATAACTCCTTACATTTACAGATTCATCACGCCAAGGGCCTGCCAATGCTGCAAGGTGGTCAAGAGCCCAATACTTATGTCAAATGCTATCTCAAACCAGATGCAACTAAAGTGACGAAACGTAAAACGAAAGTGGTGCGTAAGACCTGTGTGCCCAGTTTTATGGAAACGGTAAATAAGAAACATAAATTAATAAAAATAAAAGTGAAGAAAATTTGTAATCTACTCCTAATGTAGCTCGAGTACCGCATGCCCTTGGAGCACATACAAAACCGCTTTCTGCACGTGACCGTGTGGTCACATGACACATTACAAGAGAACGAACTGCTGGGCGGCTTTCAAATTGATCTATGTAAATACGATCTGCGTAAAGAACTGATCGATTGGTTTCGACTCGGTCCGATGAGCAGGAATTGAAGCACACAAACTATATAAAATGTCAAATGAAAGTAAAAGTGTTACTATAACTGTACATTCAACGCTCGGCAAAAATGCAGTTCGCCGCCCAAGCAGAAATATGCAAAGAGTTTTGTGAAAACTAATTGCAAGGCAACAGTATTTCTTCCGCACACGCATACATACATATAAGCACTACTCTACAGGGATGCCCATTAGGGATAGAGCAAAAGTTACTCATATTTATATGCGAACTTTTTGAAATAAATACAAACATATACATATACATACGTAGTATAAATACAAAGCAGCTTGGCAGCCAGTAAGCAGTAATCAGTAATCGGGTTCTAAAAGAAACGACATTACGTAGAAGCATACATACATACATATACATAAATATATTTTTATAAATAACTTTACTTAAATCCGTTGACAGCTCGACGTTTTTCTCTCTGCGCAACAGCACTTATGAAATGAACATTCCAAACGAAGCATATAGTAATGAGAGAGAAATAAAAAAACTAAAACAAAAATAAAAATTTAATAAAGCGAACAACATCGTATACAAAGCTGATTAGGTTTAAGAAGATAAATCTATTAAATGTAAGCACATTTCACATATTTATACGCTAGCCACGAGTTTTCGAAATTCGAAATTATTGCATTTAGACTTCTAATTTTGCATTTTCCATTGAAAAACCTTTTCAAACCAAAATTTTAAAAAATTGAGCATAAACATAAAATTGTATGATTTACATGTCTACTTTTAGGCCCAAAACTTGTTTTGTTTAGTGGATTTCTTATATACAAATTATTAAAGTAAATTATATAAATTAATTTTTATAAATTTAAGAAAAAATGTTTTTCAATCCGTTGCTGTCTCAAATTGTGAATATGAAAATATAACATTTAGTTTGCATAATTTTAGGCAACTTAGGAAAAAGTAAAATCTTCAATTCGAAATTGTATTTATATCTGAAAAATATTTTTTCGAACCACAGATTTCTGACGTTAAGAATCTTCACCTATTTTATTTAGTAGTTTCTCTTATAAAATTTAGAAAATATTAAAACTAAATTTCGAACTTTTATTTCCTTTTAAAAAATTATTTTTTCAAATAATATCTATCTCAAATTGTGAATATGAGTATGAGTAAATACGGCATACTGTTAGGTAATTTTTCTTACACAATTCCGAAAATTTAATTTATTATTACTAAATTATGTTTGTACATGAAAATAATGTTTTCGAACAATTGTTTGCGAAAATAAAGAATTCTCATCTCATAGGAAATTTAGAAAATTCTTAAATTGAATTTCGAAATATTCAAATACGAATAGTGTGATATTTAGTTTATGCTCAAAACTATGTTTTTTATTATTTTCGTTTATAAAATAAATTCGAAAATATAAAAAAATTTCGAAATTATGTTTATTTACATTTTTTTCACACAATTGCTTGAAAAAAAGTTTGATTTAATTACTTTAATATTTAAATTTCAAAACTTTAAAATAATTTTTCGAAATAAATTTGAAAATGTAAAAAATAAATTTAGAGATTATATTTATAGAAGAAATTCTTTTCGACCAATTACTTTTAAAAATCAAGGAAGTCTTTTTTTACAAAACTTTAAGCTCAAAATGTATTTATATACATATATTCGATTTTATAATTTTCAA
>NW_017537445.1:647904-675071 GCF_001853355.1 Bactrocera latifrons
ACTAAAAAGGAACCCTATAAGGAGCCGTCGCATACCTGTCTCTTATACACATCTAGATGTGTATAAGAGACAGCATTTTTATATTTCGAATTTCATAAACTCGTTGCAATTACGTGCTTGTGGCAGCACTTGATAACTATTTATTATATATTAATATTTTTTTTGCTTTTTCTCTTTTGTTTTAGTTTTAAAATTTAAAATTAGCGCCATCTCTAATTATAGTTCACTTTATAAAGCACTTTCGAGCATACAGCGCAAATATTTTAAAATTTACTTAAAAAAAAAAGAAATCAAAAATTGTAATAACTCATGCTTATTTATTAGCTTGATCATTGATGTTTAGGCAGATGTTTTTTTTAACAGTACTGTTCTTTTTCGAAAAAAACTGTTGCGGATAAATAAAAAAAAAAAAAACCTGTGGAATTATTAGTTTTACAGATAAAAAAAATTAGAAAATATTTCTATATTTAAATTTGTATGTTAAGTTCATATGCAAACTTTAACCATTAACCGATATTTATATAAAAACTTATATACACTTTGGCTGCGCTCAAAAACTTAATTATGTATTTTTTAGGAGTTGTAATTACCGTAAATTCCACACACACACTCATATTCAAATGTATTTTCTCTTATTATTATTGTTGTAGTATAATTTTGCTCATTTATTTAAAAAAAAAAACAAATCATTACGATCCTTTAACTTATTATATTTAGGCATATCCATACAACAAAAGAAAATGTTCTTTACTGTTAATATTTTTCGATAATTATTTAAAAATCGGCAACAAACGTATTTTTGCGTTTTCTGTTGATAATTTAATCTAATGCTTCTTCTATACTGTAATAAACTAAATAAATTGCTTATAAATAAATAAAATAGTATTAATTGATATGATATTCACTCATAAATTTCATACAAACAAGCATGCATTATGCTGACTTTTAAGCAAAAAATTGTAAATAGCAATAATATTAAATNAATAATTTATAAAGGCTTAGTTTGGTATATTTTTGGTAATTAAGCCTAAATGTATATAGTATAATATATACATATGTGCACCTACATTAGCTTTAAATTTAAATTTCAAAAAAAGTTTGAAAATTTTTTAGGAGCAATAATCAGTTTTTCTATTGATTGCTTGGTTACAAATACTTTTCGTATGTATAACAGAAGTCTCTCCTTTTTTATTGTAATAAAATTGCTACTTTTAAACTATTTCAATATATACAAATTATTTGTCATAAATTTTATTTTTTAAATTTAATTATTTTTTTTTTTTAATTTTAAACATTTTTTTTATTTGCACCCAATCAACAACTAATTGCCTTCAATATTTCAATAACAACATCATGATCTTGAAGCTGTTTACGCTATATAAATATCATCAATATTTCTTGAAAATAAAAACAAAATAATACAATTTTCAAAAACGCAATAAAATAACAGAATTCTGAATTTATAGAGTGAGTGCTTTTGTGTGAGGTAATGCAAAAAATTTCAAAAAATTACTGCTCATTACGGAAAATTATGTTTGGAAAACACATTACTATGAATATTATTATCGGCAGAAGGCAGAAATAACATTTATTGCCGCTGAAATATTTATTAGCGCGATGGAATGCTTGCCTGGGTGATCTTGGTGGCTATGGAAAAGGCAGAGCGGAGTGGTGAAATGAAATTATATTTAATATATATTTATATATGTATGTACATATATCTGTTGATTTTTTGCGAAATGCTTGAAAAAAAATTTTTGTGGTCGAAAAAATAAAATATAAATAAAAAGGCTCCGATCAGGCACTGGACAATCATTTAATTATAGATAAATTTCTATAGGCGAGGGATGGTCGCCCAAACAGTCATTACATCTAAAGTTATTAATTTTTACCGTCAAGTCAATTGTCAGTCAAGTCATATTTAATTATGATACGATTCACTTTTATAAAATAAATTGCCGGCAACGAAAAAAATATTAAATTTAAATATTTCTACTAATTTACGTGATTTGTAAAAATATAATTATATTTATTTTTTTGTTTATTTTGAAACAAAAAAAAATAAATAAATTAGGAAAGAAAAAATGTATTAAACAAAGCGGAAACCGAAAATACGTAGGCTGTCTTTATATTTCAGGATTTGACAACTCTAGTGTTGCAATCTGACTCAAACTCAGAATTTTATCGTAAGGTTTGACATTTTTGATGTTATACATACGTATACGTAATATTCATCTCCATATAAAATTGAATTTAAATTTAAAAAAATATTTTCTACAAACGGTGAATTTAATACAACTTATGGAACACCATGTTGTTGTTGTTGTAGCGGCAGAATTCTTCCGAGTTGACAGTCCTTGGCCGAATAATCCGAAATATCCGGGTCCGCTCCACTTACATAAACCCGACTGTCGTGGGAACGGTTTGGAACACCATCAATTTTTTTTTTTGAGCCTTTTTGGAGGGATCCCACATAAATAAATTTTTCTTCTGGAACGACCTTCAGAAAATTCGTCTTGGAGTAATTTCGATTTGGATTTATCATATCATCGATAAACTCCGGTCCATGATGGTGTTTGGAACATGGGTTGATTGTTGAAGAGAAATGTAAAAAAAAAGGATAACGATCTTCGAAACACGTCTAGGACAACGTGACAAATGATGAATTATGGATTTATACGAATGAGACAGAAAAAGCAGTCGTTTTAAGATGCGCCGAATCTAATAAAAGTTGTTCGCGTACGAAGCACTTCCAAGCAAATGGTTTACTGTTTTTTTTTTTTTTGAAAAAACTGATCATGTCGCAACCATTGCACCAGGACAAAGCAGAACACTAAATTATGGGTTGTACATAACCATTTGTCTGCCAGTTGCCTTACAAGAAATCAGGAAAACCAACCGCCGAAGACGAACCACTGTTCACCACGACAATCTGCGCTTTCACACATCGACTGAATGAACTGCATTTGCTGAATAATCCACCGTAAAGTCTTGACTTGGCTGCCATAATAGATCATAATAGATCGACGTTTTTCGACTCCTGAAGTGGCAGTTTTTGCACTCAAAACGCATGTTTTGGAGATATCTCACTAAGAATGCCAAAAGTGCTTGGAGAATTTGTTCAAACACATAAAAAAGTGTATGTGTTTCTTAAAGGAGAATATTTGGAAAAGCAATAAAGCAATTTTCGCTTATTAGTATTTGTTTTTCTTCTCTAATCCCGAAATATAAAAGGCAACCTACGCCTATGCAGTTAAAGACTGTTAGCTAGGCAGCATGTTTAAAAACTATTGACTAACAAAAAAAAAAAAAAAGTATTCGCATTTTGTTCTTTAATGCTATCATAAATCATCAATATTGAAAAAAAAAATGGTAGTTTTGTTATTTTTCAGACAATAACATAAATAAATAATTAATTATGAGAATTAAGGGGTCAGTAGTAAAATCTTTTTTCTAAAATTTTTTTTTTGCATTTTCTGTTCCCTTATACCCTTAGAATTAATGTAGAAACCCACTTTACCATTGAAGGTTTCAAAAAAGGCCCAAAAATAATAATACCGCTCGACGTTCGGAGTGCTCGAAGTGCACACCTCAAATTTTAAATGCGTTTTTCTCAAAACATACTTCTTTAAACTGGGGGACATGATAAGGGTCGCACTACTCAACCGATTTCCTTAATTTTTTTTACAATGTTCATAAAGCGCCTGGCTATCGTCCATACTAGATTCATAATTTTTTATAATTTATTGACAATTTTTTTATTGACAAAATGTATGTAAAAAAAAGGGGTAAAAAATGTTACTTACTTTTTTATTTATCAAAACCTTTTTATGATTCTAGTGGGGACGATAACCATTCACGTACTTTTTAAGAATAAATTGGGTTTTTTTTGTTTCAGATGATCCAAATATATGAAATCGTGTCCGCCAGTGAAAAAATGTCAAAACAGGCTTGATTACCCTACTGACCTCTTAATAATTTAAAAACTCAATTGCAAATAAAAATAAATATGTGCTTATTCCATTTTTTTATTCATTTACCGTATTTTTGTTATCTATCATACACTAAAAAGATTAGTTTTGATATATTCCAAACTAAAGAAATAAAAAAAAAAAGAAAGCCAATTTGTGTGAAATGTTTCGTAAGCTAACTTTTCTTTTTTTCTTAAGGTAACTTAAGAAAATATCAAAATTCACAAAAAATTTATTTATGTTATAATTAAATGTTGTAAATGGAAATTAGAAAGTGTGCAAGCAAAGAAAAAAAAAAACATATATCAAAGTATATGAAAAAAGATATGGAAACTCTAACTACTTCATTACAATTGGCTTATTAAAGAAACTAATACATATTTATATATAATATATGCAAAACTTACTTATCAACTTGCTTATGAATCGTAACTAACAGAGATAAACAATACAATTATATTATAAAGGGTGATCCCCTGAAACACAATTCGAAAGCACATGATTTCGCATTCATTTCTTTAAGATTATCTCTATCAAAAGTTGGCCGCGGCTACGTCTCAGATGGTCCATCCGTTGAGTTCAATTTTCGATGATTTGTTCGACCATTTCGACTAGGTTGAGCGGCTTTAATTCTTGCAAAAACAAAGCGTATTCAATTCAAGAACTCGACGTAAAATGCGCCAAGTCGTTTCATACGTCAGTCCGAGTTGCTGCGAACGGCGCCGAATTGACTCTCCACGGTCTACGTGTTCATTCTCAGCTATGGCTGCTATATTTTCTTCTCTAGGTGCTGGACGTGGTCAATTCGGTCGAATATTATCCAATAATGAAAGCTGGGTGTTGGTGTTGCGAATAATAAGCTCAGTAGGCCGAGGTTATAGGTTGCTTATAAGTTGAGCGCAGAGCGCGAAACACATTCTTGAGAGGAACTGAGTTTTCCTAATAAAGTTGAACGATTTGTACACGTTCGTCATGCGTAAGTCTTTCCATGATGAAAAAAAAGCCTGTAAAGATGAGCAACTAGAGCCATTAGAAGTAGATTGTTGCCAAACACAAACGGCTTGCAAAACTTCGTTTAAAAGCAAAAAATTATATGTGAAACCTGGCCAATCAGCCAAATCAACGGCAAAATCGAATGTCCGTGACGCCAAGCTACTACGCTGCATGAAAGCGCGCAAAATTAATTGCTTGTAGCTGGAAGAGTAAAATATCCTAGAGAGATTTAAAGAATTTAACTGCCCAGTGGAGTACTAAAGTAGAAAGTTAGCCTGGATGTCATCAACTCGTTTCAAAAATTTCGACATGCCTTTGTCTAATATAAGCATACCAAATAATATGTATACAAGGTGGATTCCACAGTAAACAGGACTTAAAAAAATACAACAAATGTTTTTTCGGCAAAATCAATTTATGTTATTCAAAATAGTCTTCTTCTGCTTCAATACAGCTTTTTGCACAGTCCAAAAGCATGTCGCACGAGTGTTAAAGCTCGTCGGCCGGTATGGCCGTCATTATGCTGCTGCAAGCCTTTGAATGGCGTCTACTTCGCATAACGCTTTCCTTTTATGGGCAAAAGCATTTTTCCGCAAAGGAAGAAGTCGCGCGGTGCTATATGAGGTGAATACGGGGAGTGGTTAATGGTTAAAATGTGATTTTTTTTAAAATAATCGGTCACAAGCGTCGATCGATGAGAGCAATTCTTGGTCGTCAGTCAATTCGTGCGGAACAAACCGTGCACACAGCTTTCGTAAGCACAAATGTTCGGTCAAAATGCGATAAATCGATGGTGTCACAAGGATGTTTATTTTGGAAAGCACCTTGTATATCTGATGTTAAAAAGATACGACTGATGAGTTGTTTCAACCTTAGTCACGCAAAAAATGGCCATTAATGGAGAAGAGTCTCGATGTTTCTACGTTACCATCTTTCATACAACTTTGAACACTTTAGCCTTACCACCAAAGCCTTTTGGACAATGTTCTTTAAGAACTCTTACAATCTCGGCGATTTATTATAGGCCGGAAGGATTTCGCAGTCGTACAGGGGTTTGCTTATTAAGATCATGTGATATAATTAGTACCAGCGCTATAGCAAGAAAACAATGGAGACAGCTCTTACAATCCGATTTAGTCAGAGCAAGAATGTCATTACTTGCGTGCTCATCGGCATTGTAGGTTTCAGCGATGGAACTATGACCAGGTACCCAAACGACACTGATAATAGAGAAGCTTGGTGGTATTGATAGTGAGGACAGACACTCCTTAACTAACTTTGAGTGTTCAGTGAGCGAGCTCAAAGTTTGCTGGGTGTTGTTGAACTCAAACTTGTAAATAACTCAGTACGTCTCCTTCTGATTTTATGACAAAGATGAAGTTCACTTCAATTCAGTTGATCCATATATTCTAAGGCTAATTATAATACAAATCAAGCCTACTTTCAATTCAAATAAACTATAAGTCTACATCGATCGGTCGTTCTTGGAATACCTTTTAGTTTTACTTAATGCTAAAAGCAATTTTTTTCAGTCACTATTTTCTTGTATCATCGCCATTGATAGCGCTCATTTTCGTTTAATTGAACCAGTCCGGCCCAAACTTAAGTTAAGGTTAGCGGCTGATGGGTGTCAAAACTGCGAAGTACATTTCAAAAGTCTATAACTAAGAGATCGCCTGTGAATAGAGTAATTAACTGAAACGCTTTAGTAAACGAACGAGTTCGTATATATGAAAAGAAGAAGAGCTTCAGCATATTAAAAAATTAGTTCTTGTTTATTTACTGTAACTATTAAGTGATTTCCGGAATGCATAGGTTCGACACATGGATGGAGCTATTGATAAGGACTTTGCCACAGCTTTTGTTAACAAAAATATTTTTTAAATATAAATGTGCAAATATAATATGTATTATAATAGGACTTTAAGATATTCCTTATCCTAGCATATAATCAATTGATACGATTTGTCATTAGTTAACGGCGAAAAGTTTGGCGTAGCTAATACACTACAATAGCCCCTACTTTTTAATAAAAGCTTATGCTTATCAATCAAGCGTCAGTAAACTGCATTGATAAGAGAGTGTGCTAACAAATGCATGCCAGCGCTAATACACTAACACACTCACACATACATATAGAGTAATAAACGGTGATACCACCGTGACTCGGGGGAGCTTATCGCTTCCTAATCACGAACTATTGGGCACTTTGTGCATTAGAGGGGGAGGAGTTGGAGCTCCTATTAATACACAGCGACATACGTATATATATTCTATAGCTGTAATTAAAGTATAACTCAAACGTCCTAAGAATGACCGTCGCAACATTTGTAAGGCAAATTGAGCGATCGTTATCGTGTTTGGAATGGTCTCGCTGGCTAACAGTACGTCGTTTAGATTGAATAATACCCTGAGAGATTTGCACAAAGCACAAGGGAGAAAGCGAGCACGGGCTGCAATTAGTTGTGTATAGATCCGATGCATATTGCAAGTCTGAAGTTCGAGGACGGCGAAGGATAGTTTCGAGACCACTTCAATCCGTTGCTGTATTTTACGTTGTATGCAAATTATTGATTTTTTTATTATTTTTTTAATATTAAATGTTTATTTCGTTTGCATTTTTATGGTGGTCATAAAGTGCATTCCGCTGATAATGGCAAAATGCAAGCAAATATATTTAATCGTAGTCGTTAAAACGCAATCGTGGGTCACTTAGAGAATTATCCGTTTACATGAAGCTCATTCGAATGGTCTAACGACACGCATACAATATATGTATGTATAGTAGGCTAAATTAGATCTATTAGGTTTTCAAAAATGGCAATTCGAACAAACAACTGATTGAAACCAAATATAAAGTACATCAATAATTATTTAGGATATTTGAAGGCTTCAAGTACTTTCAAACTGATTCTGCGAGTGTAAACCTTTTTATTTGACGCAATATCTTCACGAAGTTTGCATGATCTATTGTCTAAGGCAATAGTGTAATATTTTAACTCCGGCTGCATCCTTCACAAATATAAGAGATTCCTACAAAAACTTGGTGCCGATCGCTCAGTTTGTAGGGCAGCTATATGCTATTGTGATCCGATCTGAACAACTTCTTCGAAGAATTACTTTAGGCAATAGCCAATACCAAATTTCTTAAAGGCATTTCGGCAAATGAAAAAGCTTTTTACACAAGCACTTGCTTCTGGTCGTTCAGTTTGTATAGTAGTATAGTATGAGCATAAAAAAGTAAGACTTTGTGCATATTTTATTTTCCAAAATCTATGCTGTTTCCCTCAAAGTGATCCCCCCTGGTCGCTCAATACACATCGGTGCATTATAGTGGTGCAAAAACTAAGAATATTCGCGCAAACGACGCATAAAACTCACATACAAGCAGTGTTCCAAAGTAAACAGGACTTAAAAAAACAGCAAAAAATCTTTTATGGACAAAATCAATTTATTTCATCCAAAATAGTCTCCTTCTATTTAAATACAGCTTTTTGCGCGATCTAAAAGAATGTCGAAAGAGTGTTTTAGTTCGTTGGCCGGTATGGCCGCCAGTATGCCGGTGCAAGCCTTCTGAGTGGCCTCTACGTCTGTATAATGCTTTCCTTTTATTGGTGGCACCAAAATTCCAAGGTAGAAAATACTTTGTGGACAATACCCTTGGAATCATAAAAACAAACCAGCATTATCTTCACTTTTAACTTCTCCATGCGCGATTTTTTGGGTTTCGGCTCGTCCAGTGCCTTCCATTCAGCACACTGGCGTTTTGTTTCGGGATCATATTGTAAACACCACGTTTCGTAAAGAGTCACAAATTGTAAAGAAAGTTTTTGTCCTTTTTGGCCTTTTTAATGATGTCCTTCGAAAATTGGATTCTACACAATTTTTGGTCGTCAGTCAATTTGTGCGGAACAAACCATGCACACACCTTTCGTAAGCCCAAATGTTCGGTAAAAATGCGATAAATCGATGGCGCCAGATTCAAAAAGTCCTGTTTACTTTGGAACGCATCTTATGTTACTCCTTGTTGACAGTTTGGCTGGTCGGAAGGAATTTGGAGTGTAGTACAACTCGATAATCGAATAAAATTGTCAATATAACCTTGATCAAAGTTTTTTCCACTTCGGCTCACCTTTGTTTCATTAGCTCCTGCTAGTCGGAAAGCATTGTTTCACAGAAGTTAATCGACGCTGTATTTATAAAAAAAAAAAATTATTTTGGAACCAGTCGTGTTTTCACTTTTCTTAGAACCAAATGATCTTTCAAAATGGTTTTCAGAGTTCCTTCCGATATTTAAACATTGCCAGCAAGGTCTCTGACTGTTAATCGTCAATTCTCAAGCACCAATCCTTTATTTTACTGACGTGTTGATTATCAGTTGATGTTGATTGTCACCGAAAGTCTTTTCCAACATTCTTAACGTGTCGACACCAGAAATTCGAATTCCGCACACAAAATTTAATGGAACGTCTTTGTTGTATAATTTCACTCTATAATTGCACTTTATGTACTTCAGAAAGACAAGCGTATACTAAACGAGTATACTAGATGTCACTGACAGTCATACCAACCATGGAAAATAAATAGTTCGACGAATGGGTTTTCGTGTAAAATTTAAATTAAAATGCCTTACTATTTTTTGTTGATAGTGGTCTGTATGTAGGGTCTCAACCGTTTCCTTCTGGGTGGCAAACTTAACATTCTCTGTTTAAAGTATAATTATTGATATAAATTATATTACAAATATAATAGTATATAAAAACTTATTTTTTGTTTAATAAATAGCTAACTTCTATAAAAAGTATGAATTTTGTTTTGGTATACCGTTTTGGTCGGCCGTTCTATAAAATGATATATTTGATTATTCGACCTTTCATTTTGTCGGAACCGTCGATTTCGGACCACTATACCATATATCTGGCATATAAACTGAACGATCGGTATCAAGTGCTTGTATGGAAAACTTCTTCAACATATCGCTGATTTGCTCCTATGCCCCGAAGGAAGAGAAGGACGATGTGACTAAAGATGCCTTCTACGAGCGCTTGGAGCGCGCCTATGAGTCACGATGTCAAAATCGTGCTTGGCGACTTTAATGCAAGGATGGGCAAAGAAGGTATCCTTGGCACTACGGTCGGTAAATGCAGCCTCCACGACGAAAAATCCCCAAATGGATTGAGGCTGATCGACTCGCCGGGGCCCGAAATATGGTTATCTGTAGTACTAGATTCCAGAAAGAAGAGAAAAGAAGAAAATTCATCAAGCCACCCGGCTGTTTCCGGATCGAAATACCACCAACCAGATCGATCTTGTTGTGATAGACGAAAGACACCTCACCAGTGTTCTAGACTTGCGTAGGCTCCGAGGTACTAACATCGACTCGGACCACTATATTGTTGCAGCCAAGATTCGCATCCGCCTATGTGCAGCAAAAAACGTATGCCAACAAACACAAGGAAGGTTCGACCTCGAGAAGCTGCAATCACAACAGATAGCCGAACGATTTTCTACTCGACTTGCACGCCTGCCTAAGGGAACTGTGGGATGTCATTTCAAATACCTTACGAACAGCTGTAACTAAAACCATTGGTTTTCGGAAAGTGCAAAAGAACAGCTGGTGAGACGAGGAGTGCCGTATTGCAGCGGAGAGAAGACGGACTGCCTATCTCGCAACGTTACGATCAATCACAACACGTGCGGAATGGGATAGATACCGATAGTTGAAGAGGGAAGCGATACGCGTTTACAAACAGAAAAATAAAGAGGCCGAAATGCGTGAGTATGAGCAGCTTGACAAGCTGGCCGACAGGGGTAATGATCGAAAATTTTACGAAAAAATGCAGCGTCTAACAGAAGGACCATACTCTTGGCACCAATGCCTAGAGCATACTTAAATTATGGACTGAACATTTCTCCAGCCTGCTGAATGCCAGTGAATGTATAACGCCAGGAGATGGCGAACCGAATTCCCCAATCGATGACAATGGAGCAGACGTTCCATTGCCCGACCAGGAAGAAGTTCGAATAGCAATTACTCGCCTGAAGAACATCGGCGGGGGCCGATGGATTACCGCCGAGCTATTCCAACACGGTGGCGAAGAAATGATAAGGAGCATGCATCAGCTTCTTTGTAAAATATGGTCGGACAAAAGCATGCTTCAACATTGCATATAAGGTTCTATCGAGCGTATTGTGTGAAAGCTTAAAGCGCACCATCAACAAACTGATTGGACGTTATCAGTGTGGCTTTAGACCTGGCAAATCAACAACCGACCAGATGTTCACCATGCGCCAAATCTTGGAAAAGACCAGTGAAAGGAGTATCGACAGGCACCACCTCTTTGTAGATTTCAAAGCTGCTTTCGACAGCACGAAAAGATGCTGCCTTTATGCCGCGATGTCTGAATTTGGTATCCCCGCAAAATGAATACGGCTGCGTAAACTGACATAAAGGAACAGCAAAATCTCCCTCAGGCTCGGGATGGACCTCTCCGAGCCGTTCGAGACGAGGTTTCAGACAAAACGACTCCCTATCGTGTGATTCGGCAAGACGAAATATCTCCTGTCATCAGACAAACAGTCGTTCCACTAGCTTCTTGGCTCTCACGTCACTGCTGACAGTCATAACTTTGAAGTTCTATCTGGGTACCAGTATAAGCACTACCAACAATGTCAGCCTTGAAATGCAACGTGACAACTCTTGCCAACAAGTGCTACTTCGGACCGAGTATGCAATTGAGCAAAGTCCTCTCTCGGCAAACAAAACCCAAACTCTACAAGTCACTCATAATTCCCGTCCTGCTGTATGGTGCAGAGGCTTGAACGATGTCAACAATGGATGAGTCAACGTTGCGAGTTTTCGAGAGAAAAGTTCTGCGAAAGATTTATGGTCCTTTGCGCGTTGGCCACGGCGAATATTGCATCCGATGGAACGATGAGCTGTACGAGATATACGACGACCGTGACATATGTAGTTGAGCGAATTAAAAGACAGCGGCTACGCTGGCTAGGTCATGTTGTCCAAATGGACGAAAACACTCCAGCTCTGAAAGTATGCGACGCTGTACTCGCCGGGAGAAGCAGAGGAAGAGGAAGACCTCCACTTCGTTGAAAGGACCAAGTGGAGAGGACCTGGCTTCACTTGGAATATTCAATTTCCGCCACGTAGCGAAAAGCAGAAACGACTGCCGCGCTGTTGTTAACTCGGCTATAATCGCATAAGCGGTGTATACGTGTGTAAAGAAGAAGAAGAATGTGCTAGAAATTATGTTTTTGTTTATT
Source organism: Bactrocera latifrons (assembly GCF_001853355.1). Lineage (NCBI taxonomy): Eukaryota > Metazoa > Arthropoda > Insecta > Diptera > Tephritidae > Bactrocera > Bactrocera latifrons. The sequence goes on from NW_017537445.1 coordinate 660,150, forward strand.
ATTATAATTATTTATTAAATTTGTTTTTTTAATTTCGTTAATCAACATTTGCAAATTATTTATATGGTTTATAAAGCATAATTGTTATTTAATAGTGTAAATATTTTTATTTTCAGTATAATATAATACTCGTATATATTTTTTTTTATTAAATAATATTATTAGATTAATGTTCGCTCTATAAATCACTGCCAAAGTGCTGCCACATTATTTCGCTTTTATTTTTATTTATTCAGACAATAATTTACCGCTACTGCATCGGTGCTCGGCAATAAAAAAGTGATTAATAACATTAAAATCAATAAAGCCGCCCATTTACAAACGCTTAATGAAGTGTAATGAAGACAAAAGCTGCACTAATCAAATCGCCGGCAGTTAATATCCCGTTCAAAAACAAATTACAAAAACAAATTACAAATAAATACAGTTATTACATGCCACCCAAGGGGGTCTGAGAGGTGTTAAACACGCTGCTCTGCGACACCATTTAAATGTTATCGGCAGTGAATTAAATGATTTTTAATACCCAGCCTGCGATGACACACAAATTGGGCAACAACAGTTTTTTTTTTAATTACGGCGTTGGCAAGGGGCATTGTTTTTGTGCAATTGATTATTTCGGCGGCAAGCAAATTTGTTTGTGCGCGTGTGTGTGTATGTTTGCATTTTTTTGTTATGGCATTTTTTCTATGTAGGTGTGTGAGTTTGATTGTAACGGGAGTTAAACAACAAATTAAAACTTTGTCACGCACTAGACACCTAACTACATATTTACACACACACCTGCACATATTCGATAGCGCAGCAAATACGACAAGCGAATTAAAGCAACAAAATTTGAATAACAATAAACGTATAAAATGGATGAAATTGCATTAAGAAATGCCAACAACAACAAAAATGTAATTAATAATAATTATGAAAGTAAAAAAAAAGTTGAAGTACTTAAAAAAGATAAAATGGAAATGGAGCTACTAACTTAAGGGCTCGAATACCAGAGGAATTAAAATGCAAACGAAATTGGTTCTCAGCCAAAATTCAGTGAATTTCCTCGAGCAGGTACATTCGGAGCCACGTAAGTTACGATAAGCAGCCCGTCAAATGCGCCATAAAGAGTTGCTCGGCGGCCGTGCTATCGCGGGACGGAGCGATCTATGATAGGCTAATGCCATAGCGGCCTAAAGCGATGTACGTACAAGTGTGTGTGTGTGTGTAGGGGGGAAAAAGCTCTTTTCGTTGCTAAAAATAGTAACTAGTCTGACAACAACAACAATACGCGATTCCAGAGAGTAGTTATAAAGCCAATAAGAACAAGTGAAGTCGCATGCCCTACTCCAATTTTAACAAATAGCACATATATGCATTAGGGTGGTTCTCAAAAATTAGTTGTTTTTTCAAATCGCCTTGTGCAAACTGCAAAATTATTATAAAAGCTAACCCTTCATATTAAACAATGTACTTGTAAACAAACTTATGTCCCGGTTTTTAATTATAACCTATTACTGATTTTTCACGTCAGTCGATCAATAACTAAAAACCTATTACCTAATAACTGTAATTTTAGTTCTACAGGCTTTTTAAAAAAATCAATTACTGACTTGAAAACTTAATAAGCAGACTATAACTCTGTAGTTTAATTAATAGATACATACATACGTACATATATATGTACATTAGGGTGATTAAAAAAAAATTTTTTTTTTCGTTTGGTACTATGAAAAATAGGCTACTGGACACCTCTAAGGCAGCCTCTCCAAGTATGGGATCTTAATTGTAACGGGAAGGTCCTCCTACTTACAGTTTTATATATTTTCTTATTATCTGATAGAAAAGTTTATATCTCGCTTCCAACTACTTGAAAAAATTTCTTGTTCCTTAGATTTTGTAGGAAATAGAATGCTCTACAAAAAAGGCATGTACATTTTTTTCGTAAACCCAACCGTTTAAAAGATATTAATAGTTGAAATTCGATTATTTTTGGGAAATTTTTTCATTTCTTATGAATTTTATAACTCAGTGAAAAAAAATCATTAAGCATGATGAAACTCATAGTTTTGTATTAAATTTACTGCTCTCTTAAAATGGTCTGATATGATTTTTCGATTACGTTAAGCGTTTATGAGATATTCCTCGTCAAACATCAAAAAAAAAAGAATTTTTTTCCTTTGGTACTCTGAAAAGTTGGTTCCTACAAACGTCTAAGAAAACCTCTCCAAAACCTATAAGTTTCATTCATAATGATTTTTTTCATTGAGTTATAAAATTCACAAGAAATCAAAAAACTTCCCAAAAATAATCGAATTTCAACCTTTAATATCTTCTAAACGGTTGGGTTTACGAAAAAATCGTATGAGACCTTTCAAGATTTCAATTTTCTACAAAATCTAAAGAGCAAAATATTTTTTGATGTGGTTGGAAGCGAGATATAAATTTTTCTATYTGATAATAAGAAAAAATAGAAAACTGTAAGTAGGAGTACCTTCCCGTTACAATTAAGAACTCATTCTTGGAGAGGTTTTCTTAGAGGTTTAAATAATATAATATTTTCAGTACGGTTTGTCGAGAATCAAAAACTTATTAACAAAACTATAATTCGTCACTTTAAGAACTAGATCCATGAAATTGTTTTTTTTAGGGTGGTTCTTAAAAGTATTTAATTAATTTCTTTTTCACATAAGTCTATATCTCGAAAATAAAAAAATCTTTAGACTTATTAAAATGCTCATATTAGGGTGATTCAAAAAATTTCCAATAATTGAATACCTTATCGGAACTACATCCTTATTATTATAGGAGTATATCTTGGTCTGAATCGTGACCATGTATGAGACTAACATTAACTCATTGCAATTTTAATCAAATCTTTTGTGTCTTGTCTTCGAAAATAATATTATGGATTGAAAATTCGTTTTCCATCAATACTTGGGCGGCTGCATTACGTTTTCCAACGAAACTCAAGCTTGTGTTTTATATCTTCGAAGATATTATAATCGATATATGGCATTACCTGTAAAAAGTTATTAAATTTTGCCGACTCCAGAGTTTTTTTACCTGCGATAATATATTCCTTAGCCGCATACAGGTGAAACTTATATCGTATGCTTTTGGAATCTGTGGTAAAAAAAAGTTTATTTACGTTTAGAGTTCTACAAAGGTTTTTGAAATTTAATCATAGTAAATTATTTTCGATTTTGTAAATCAAAAGAGTGACATTAGCTGTATTTTCGGGTTTCTTTAGAGAGAGCTAAACATTGTAGCCTTTAGGATGAACATCGCCTCAGATTCGGATAAAAATTAAATTTGATATATTTGAAAGAAAACAGTTGAACTGTTAGGTATTCTTCTCAAGAAATTTCATCATTCGAACTAATAAAAGTATAACTGGAAACCACCCCCCCCGTGTATCCGCCACTGCACCGAAAATACGGTGAAATAACGGAACAAGTTAAAGCTTAAAAAATCAAATACTTTTTATTCGCACACAATTTCGGAACACCCTATTAAAAAGACACAAGTAGATATGTCTGAAGTATGCAGCTTTGTTATCAGTCGTTGAAGCATTGTGAGTACGTAAACTTTCCGCACCTTAGTCTCTAATAGTTGCACTACGAGTGGTTATGGCCTATGTACAGACTATGTAAATGAACACGCTTAAGCGCTGGACGACAGCGGTTAACGGGTCGCGGGCATTAGGCATTCTCCCGACTTGTTATCAGCCGACAACTTAACTGGTGATTAATGATCGCATATGTCAGCCAGTGTAAGCATTCATTTGAATTGTCTGTTATCGTTTGCAGTTGAATTGAATGTTACAGAGGTGGGCCTGCAAAGGGTTAGAGTTTGGGAGAAAACATAAAAAAATATGAAAAGAAAATTGTAAAGCATATAGTGAGTTGCTTGAAAAGTTTGTTCGAAAATAAATGGTAATGACTTTAAATAAAGGCTGCAATTGCTAGAGTTTATACGAGTAGGGTTCTTAATAAGGGGTGGAGAGATTTTAGTGGTGTAATTTTTAGATCTAGATGGTACATAGCTCAATATACAATAAAGTATATTCTTATAGTAGAATCGACATAAGCGACATGGGCGTTAAGGGATTTCAGAAAGATGATGGTAAGAATAACAAACCTTAACCACTAATGTAAACATAAAACCGTCATCCAGATGAACTGGCAGTTGGGTTGGAGATCCTTTTCATAGGATACATGAGATATATTACAATTGTATTTTGGATTTAGAAATGAATTGTTTCTGACAGTCAGTCCAAGTTTGGTACCCACGCTCCAAATCAGCCGTAGTAGACTCTAAAGACCAACCTGACTCTAAAGACACAGATTACTTTGATCAGTACAATTTCCTTACCTAACACAAAAACAAAGGGACTGTTTTTTTGGTGTCAGTTATTATTTAGTTACCTGCGATTGTTATATGCACCAAGAGGAGCTTACTTAGTAGTAATTATTGTCTTTTGGTAACTAAAGACATAATGGCAATATACTTCTTCGGAACCTGTGGACGATGTCATTGGCTCACTGGAAGCTCCGCCACTACTAAGTCTACGACATGAGCCTACCGATTCATGTGACGGTTGGTTGAGCATTAAAGCTTAGATTATTTGTGTGAATGGGCATAAAAAGATCCGCCAAATCGTTAAGAGGGTTCATCGACACTCTTGATTTATAAATAATCCAGTGTAACGCCAAAACCACTCTGAGACTCTTCCTTTCATTCACCGTTGAGCGCTGTTTGGTACTGCATGTTGATTATAAGTAGTTAACCCTTATAGTTAAAGGTCGTACGCCATCCGAACTCGTCCGGTTGGCTACAGCTCGGCAATCGTATCCGCGAGCGCCAGAATATATTCTTAATAAGTCTTAATTAATCCCTGTCACCGCAGAATGTAGGCCTCTATATTAATTAAATAATGTCATTTCGTAATTCCTTTTAATATTAACAACAACATTCTACATTGAACTCAGCAGCATCTCTAAATCAATCAATTGCTTAGCATTCAACCTATTCCAGCTCTTTGAAAATACCTTCGATGATGTATAAAAGTGTCTGTACTCAGCTGATTAGTTATAGCGAATATGTTAAAAACCACAAGTTTTCTGCGCCAATTATATTTAAGATCTCATCGAGCGTAGGGTGTGAAAGAAGAGCTCGTCGTTAACAAACCAATTGGACCCTATCAGTGTAGCCCAAGACCTAGAAAATACTACTACTACTATGGACCAGATTTAAACTATCTTCGAAAATCGACAGTCACCATTTCTTCGTCGATTTTAAAGTCACCTTCATAGCACGAAAAAGATATTCCCCCTGCGCCGATACGTCTGAACTTCGTTTCCCCGTAAAGCTAATATGGCTGGGTAATCTGACGTTGAGCAACACCAAAGATGCGTCAGGATCTCACCGAGTCTTTCAATAACAAATGAGGTTTCAGACAAGGCGACTCCCTATCGTGCGACTCTTCAATCTACTGCTGGAGAAAATAATTCGAGGTAGAAAACTTATCGAGACGGTACAATCTTCTCTAAGAGTGTACAGCTGCTGACGTATGCCGATGATATTGATATCACTGGCCTACTCACCCGCGCCGTTAGTTCTACTTTCTTTAGGATGGATAAGAAAGCAAAGCAAATGAGTCTGGTTGTGAACAAGGATAAGACGAAATATCTCCTGTCATCAAACAAACAGTCATCACATTCGCGACTTTTCTGACACGTCACTGTTGTTGACAGTCATAACTTCGAAGTCGGAGATAATCTCGTCTTTCTTGGAACCAGCATTCACACACAAAACAACATCAGCCTCGAAATTCAACACAGAACCACTATTGCCAACAGATGCTACTTGGAACTGAGTTGGCAATTGAAAAGTAAAGTCTGCTCTCGACGATCAAAAAAACTCTTCAGTGGCTCATCATTCCCCTACTGATATATGGTTCGACGAAAGATTTATGGTCCTTTGCGCGTTGGCCACGGCGAATACCGCAATCGTTGGAACGATGAGCTGTACGAGATATATTGACATACGTTCAGAGATTTGCTACTGTTAACTCATAAGTGACCATTTTCATACTCTCGCAACAAAGTTGCTAAGGAGAGTATTGTAGTTTTTCTCACATAACCGTTGTTTGTAAGTCCTAAAACTAAAAGAGTCAGATATAGGGTTATATATACCATAGTGATCAGGGTGACGAGAAGAGTTGAAATGCTTGTCATGCGAGAGTATAAAATGTTCGGTGACACTCGAACTTAGCCTTTCTTTACTTGTTAAAATTAATATTTGTTTTATGTTAGCCGTAAAAGGATACTACTTATCGGTAGTACCTTTGCTTACTATGCTGGCAAACTTCTAATAAAAATCGAATTGGTTAAATGTTGTTGAAGTTAACTAAAAAGTGCTTGTTTGCTCTTATTAAGTTGATTAAATTTATTACCGCACAAGCTCCTTTCGGCTCATACCAGTATTAGATTGACGCTGCTGAAGATTATAATCACCTAAATTCAAACATATTTCCCCGCCAACTGTGCGCCAGCAATTTCTGCACGTGTGCTATTTAACTGGAAAGAGTCTTAAATCACAACAAAGAATCTAGAAAACGGACATAAAAATATGAAAATCATATAAATCTGAAAATTCTGAAAAATATATAAAAACTTTGCACAACGATTATCTGCTAATTAAATTTTAATGTAAAAAGTTCCTTCTTACACTCCAGATATTTCCGCTGGCCATAATCCGCACTCGTGCCCCCTGCCTGTCTTACCAACAAAAACAAAGAACTTGAATGCCAAAAGAGGGGAAAATGTGTCTGCTGTCCTCCGGGGTGTGTGTGCTCGTCGTCAGCGCGACACACTTGGCGCAGCGCTGAGAATTTCCAACAACAAAAGCAAAGAAAATTTCGAAAAGAAAGCTTTTGCGCCCAGCAACAGTGTTGCAGAAAACCAAAACGAATGTGTGTGAAAAGAAAACATTCCAAAGCTCGACGGAGCCAACAAATAAACGTATGAGCCAGTTTGCGCGCCTAAATGTAGATTATAATTAACGATAGCCGAAAAAACGACGACGAAAAAAATTAAAAAACACACGACGGTTGTATGGAATGAAAGCACCAAAACAAAACCAATAACAACAACAACGAAAACTGAATTCTAAGGCAGCGCAGCCAAATGTACGATGGTGCGGCACAATATGTGGCACGAAGACCACCATATAAACGCATACCGGCAGCCGAATGTGCGACCGTAAAATGCATCAACAATAACAGCAACAAAAAGAAACAAAAACAAGGTAATTACAATTGATATTTTTTCGACCAACTCACACTTTTGTGGGTACGAGTATAGACGAGGGCGGTCCGATATGTTTGTAGGCTCAACTGTCGTTAGCGTCACTAAAGCAAGAGAAGATTACGGCATACTGCATGTTTGCGGAGACAGTTACTGCCAGCCATACCTTTGTACTCGCACTTTTGTTTCGAACACTTTTGGAAGTGGGCGTTTCCGCGCATTTTAGAAAAATGGAACAAGACCAATATCGGTCGGTAATGCGACTGTTATTCGAAAAATAAAAATAAAAATGGCGCTGTCAACGAGGGCTTGATTTATGGAGTTTCAATATAGAAAGGTTTTTAAAGAGCTACACCAAAATGTCTCAAAAACGGTTATTATGGAGAAAATCATGCTAAAAGTCCACGATCTTATATTGAAAACCGTCCATTAGCAGTATGCGAGATATCATTCGGCATCTGAAAAGAGACATGATGGTAGCATGATGAGAGCGTCGACGAAACTTGCCGACCTCATGAATACATATATTTCAGCAGGGTTGAAATTGAAGCATAGTTCGTTTAAGTGTGTCGAGCCAAAGGAAGACTATGATGGGGGTTAAATCGGCATTTTTCTGAAAATTTCGTTCTTCTTTTATCTGGGAAGTACTTATCGAACTGTCTTCTTATATATGTATGTGTGTGTGCTCGGCTCTGTTTTCTTTTCACTTTTCGTCCATGCACCGGCACAAGCCTTGACCATTTGGCTTCCTTTGCAACTGGGTAACCATTTTTGCGGGCGCCGATCATTCACTCATGTGGAAATTTGAAGAAGGCACACACATCGCATAGCTACGAACACACTCACATGCTTGCTTTCAAGTACATGCGCACTTGTGTAAATGTGTCACACTAATATTTGCGCAAATAAATTGTAATAAATTGACTTTTTGAATTTTCGGCTTTTGTGCGTAATGGCGTTGGTTGCGCGGTCATGGTGTCTTCGGTGCGCGCTCCACTCTTAGCGTGGTGTTTGTGTTGCGGCTTGGCGTTTGGCAGCGTTGCCAACTGGGTTTTGTGCCGTAGGAAAGGCAGAAAGGGGAGAGACAGAGGGTAGAACGACACAGCGTGGCAGACAGATAGCCGTCTGGTACTCTTGTCAGCCCTTAATTATTTAATTGAATTAAGTGATTTTTTTTTTTTTTGTTGCTGCATTAGTTTTTTATTTGCCTCTCTTTGTAGTTTTATCTTTTGCTTTTTCGGGTTTTTACCTTTCTTGGTTTTGGCATTTGCATTAACATTTCGGAAATTATTCGCATTAATATGGCGGACAACTGAAACAACGAGGCATCATTAATCGTTTTGTTCACGCATAAATGCGTTGATTTCTACAAATATTAATCAAGGTTAACAACTTGACAATTTAAATGCAATTAACTTTGGGTTCACGGCACTCAAAGGCATATTTATTTTTGCGATTACATTTTTTGACAGCGGATAATCCCCCCTTTGGGGGCAGAAATATTTCACAATGCCGCTAAGTCAACGAGGGTATGCGGGTGCTAAAGCTATAGCACGAGGTTCTAAACTACGTGAAGCTTTGACCTTTCCTACCTATGTTCGTTTTCGAGAGAAAGCCCCATCGACAAAACGCCTAGAGCTTGACACGAGCAGCTAGCACGTCAATGGATCTTTTACGTTCCACACTGGGCCGGAAGTCTTTCGCAACTCCAACAGTGCTGGTTGCTCGCCAATGCTTGCTGAGCCCGCGAGAGGCCAATAGATTCAGCGCTCGAATACTCGCAGACATGGGAACGCTTTTTTGCTGTCATTTTTTTCTAATCGATCTTTTAAGCTTCTGTCAAACCCCATCCAAACATCTTTCGGAGGAGATATTCAGAAAAATTCCCTATAGATCCTTTTCATAAAGAAAAAGTATAACTTTTGATGAGAGACGGTTCACAATAGCTCATTTACAACAATGTAAGCCAACTCTCACTCACTCTCTTCTCAACACTGGGCTTCTATGACAGTTTTATGTAAGGATTAGACGCAAGAACTTCACTTGATTTCGCGGTGAAGTCGATAGTTCTAAAGATTTTATACCTCCTCTTTAGTACATTCAGTTTTACTTGGATTGCAAGCTAAGCTGCTTCTTTCCATGAGACCAACATCATCTGTATAGGCTATCACCCGACAGCCTCGTCCCTCAAGTTCTTTCAATAGCTCATTTACCACCAAAATCGACAGTAAAGGGGAGGGAACTCCCATGAGGCTAATAGTTCTGAAATAGATCAACACGTAAAGGTCTAAAAAATTTAAAGAAATACGAGTAGTAGGAGCGAATTATAGAGTGTTAATTTTGCCTGCCGAAAGAAGGATATACAGATTAATTGTTATCCATCTCTGAAGATCCACACTGGTATCATTATTGCTGTTGATGTCGTGCTAAGATAAATTAGGTCTTTGTTTTCTGCTAGGTGGCAGCCGATGTCGATTTTAAATTTTCGCGTGTTATCTATTTACCTTAAAGTCAATGTATCTATGTTCCAAAAATAAGTGCTCTAAGACTTCTCTTTTCGCATATTTATGAATGTGGGTGTGTTAGCTAGAATTAATGTAAGGGATGGATGTAAAGGACGGAGCCATTCCTCTCACATTACAGTACATCCAACAGGAATTAGCATCTATTACAAGAATGAGTTTCATACCTGTTCTTCCGTGAAGCTTTCCGTCAGCTCTTCTGTGGGGGTGGACTCCGTGGATATTACAGCCACCCTGCCCTAATAAAGATGTGAGTGTCTAGGAGTTGAGGGACGTCTTCGTCCGTATAAGGCGTAGCGGATACTTGAAACGTCTTCAACGGAGTTGATGAACTATGTCTATCTGGAACATCTGCCAGTCCGGGGCCGACGACAGGACTAGATACATAAGGCCATCACTGAACGTCGACTCAAATCGGATCTGTCATTGTTGATAACGGCATAGATGAAGGGACAGGTCATCTCTGCGTAAGACCTTTTTTTCCATTCTGCCTCGTAACTGGTAGTTTTATTCTTGCTGGTATCTGAAACTGTTGGTACATTACTGTTCCGCTCAGCCGTTCTCTTGTAAGAGGCTTGATATTTTGCTCTTTTTGAGCATTTTGTAACGTCAGGAGTTCAGGCTTCGCTGTTTGCGCTCTACGCGTTCCGGAGTTGCTAGTCTTCCGCACAGATTTTCCATCTCCTATCGAAATGGTGTTTAACTAGCTATTTCGTTCGACTGTGAGTGGGGTTGGGGCCTACAGAATCCGTGCCCCTGCCACAGTTGTACCTATATGTGGTGTACGACTTACGTGTGTACCACCTGGAGTATGGGTATTAGTCCAGTTGTTGTTACCTTCGTTCATTTTGGTTGGCGTATTTTTACCTTAATATACAAGGAGGAAGGGTCCCTCAGCGGATATATGTAGTTAAGTTTTTTCTCGTCTTAATATAAAAGGAGTAAGCGTATTTCAGAGGGTATAGTTCGCTTCTTCCTTCTACTTCCGGAGACGATTACTAGAAGCTAATTGGGTTACTCAGCCGATCCTCCACCAGTCAAAACGTTTTCTTGAGCTAATCGGTTAATTGGCGGAGTTAAGAGATTATATAAAGTTCTGACCAGCTACATACCCTATTTGTATATATTGGTTTTTACATGAGAAATTTTCATAAGAACTATGATTCGTTCTAACTGTGGACTCCAGAATATACCAGAGTAAGGGTGCTCGCACAGTGAACACTTCAAGCCTAGGCACCCTATTAGAAGGCAAGCAGATATTACTCAATTGAAGAAAGTCGGTCAACATGATTATCAGTGATATAACAACGGCAACAATTAAATATAATAATAAATATAATTTCAGGTTCCATTTTGAAGGCAATAATAAAGATTTTTATTAAAATACGTGAAAATGTCAGTCTGGGTCAAAATTGATAAGATGGTAAACGATTATTTTGTCCCGGTCATTACAGACTTGTTTTTCGGTACTAATTTATAGAGTTACTTTTTTTTCAAAAGCATATACGCTGCTAAATTCCAACATTAACATTTTAATTTACATAGCTCCGTATAGAGTCTATTTCTTATAATTTTCTCACTGCATCAATTCACACCTAATGCACCTAACGACTTGTTGAAGCAATTTTTGTGGTGTTTATGGAATTTGTTTTGCTAGCCATTTCAATTTGTGATTGCTGTGCCACCAGGCAGCTGTTCGTCTGTGTGTGGAGTATAATTGTAAACTGCGCTCATACAATTCTTACATAAATTCGATTTTTGTTACTTCCGGGCGTGAAGTAACTTCAAAGGATTCAATTGAACTGCACCACAACTTAGTGAACCCTTGTTTCATGGAGGGTCCACACACCTACTACAAGCCAAAATGAAAAAAAAAAAAAATACTTGTGTATGCAATTACGAGTAAAAATGCATACAGACATACACATATGCGCCTCTGTGGCTTCTCCACCGTCGGCAATGCTTTTAATCCTTTAACGAAATCAATCATTCAACCCTTTTTTACCTTGGCTACCCATAGTTGTGTGTGCCTCTGGCGACACGAACCCCAATAAAGTGGCGTACAGTGAACGAGCCGAACGAGTGCTCCCATGGGTGATAAGTTTAGAAGGTGAATGAGCAATGTGGACGGGGCTGGATGTGAATGTGTACGGTGGGGGTAATTTTACATTTACGGTTTGGAGATTTCTTTGTGTGTAAATATTCCAGTTATAAATATATGTATGTGGCAGTTGATATGAAAGTGTTTCTGAGGAAATCTACAAAATGCTCGGAAAAATATACTTACAGGTAAGCGCACGGTCAATGCTACACTATATACATATATGTAAGTATATAGTCACATTCGGAGGCCAACAGAAAAATGGTTATGTATTGGGGCTATTTACGAAAGAACACTAGATACTGTTAATAGCTACTACTAGAGTGTATTGAGGTTCTCCACGCGAGATAATGCGCTCACCAAAAGTTTCTTTCAATAATTGATTCTTTCTTTGGCTATATGTGGCATGAGCGTCGTCTTATTGGAACTAAAGTTCGTCACCATTAACATCCTCCAATTCAAGCAGGAAAAATATAGTAATCATAACTCTATGGCATTACCTATTGGTTGTAACCTTATGGCCGGCTTCATTTTAGAAGAACCATCGACCAATGATGCCGCGTCACTTCTTCCAATCCATTTTTATCATAAATCTCATACTAGATTCGCACCTTAGAATCCACGTACCCATAAATTCGTTGGAAACTGTGATCACTAAGCTTACATTTCGAGACTCTCGTTTTGGGTATGATAAAGCAGATTTTTGTTTCAAAAAGAGTATCGTAAACAAGTCTCTTTGGACATTCTTGATCGTGCGAGTTCCTATTACACATTCATGAAGAGCATTATAACTATCGATATGGGTTTATGAGTTTGACATGCAAACAAGTCAAAAAATCAGCGAAATGGAACCCGTTTTCAATCGATTGAAGCGGTAAAACAAAATTCGCTGGAAGAGCTGAAGACCATCCCAAAAAATGCTTGTGAAAAGCTTTCGAGAACTGGCAAAATCGTTGGCATAAGTGCATTACATCTGGTGGGGATTGCTTTGAAGTCGACAAAATAAATAATGGTGAATAATTAATTCCATATTGTACTAACTGAAATACAGGGTGGCGCACGAATTGTGCTACAAAAACAAGCCGTAATCACTTTTTTCCATGTGAGTAATCGATTTGCTTTCCTTTATTTGGTTAGTTTTTATATTTTTTAAAAAGAATGCTTGGAAAAGTCAGCGGTACAATGCTTTGACCTCCGTCATTTCCAGCCAAAAGAAATTCAGAAGGCAATTTGGCAGCTCTCCTTTAACTTATCGGCACAACTTGGAGTTAGCAGACGTTCGTTAAGTACAAAGTGCAAAAAACAGACCAGATAAACCTTCTATCACCCAGAACGAGTTATTGTGAAGACGAATCCCTTTCAATAGCGTTTGGTTCCAGCAAGACGGAGCAACTGCACACATAGCCAGAGCGATTTTTGCGCAGCTTCCACGATAATTTTAAGGCAAATTAATATCATAAAACACCACTCTGCTCTGGCACCAGTCCATTTATTCAATTCCTGAAGCAATACCGATTTCAAACCTTCAGGCGGCAATGAATAATTTTCTCATTAGGTCTCGCATATGCGTGGCTGAGCATGGTGTGGTCATTTATGGTATACAATTTTAAAAATAGCTAATTATAACGGGTGATTTTTTTGATAGATGACCCGTGAATCGTGTTGTTTAGTATAAGAGGTCTACTAAGCGAACTATTTGCAATACCTTCACCCATCTAGAGGGCCAGCACTCATTATTGGATAATATTCGATCGAATATACCACACCCATCACGCAGTGAAAAAAATATAGGCATATAGCTGAGAGTGTACACGAAGACCGTGGAAGACGGGTTCCGTTCGCACCAACACATACAAAAGAAGCATACAAAATACAGTTTGTGCAAGAACTTAAGCCGCCCGACCATCCCAAGAGATGGCGCTTCGCTCTATAGGCTTTTGGAAAGTTCCAAGAAGATCCAGCATTTTCGAACCAAATTTTGTTCAGCAATTAAGCCCATTTTTGGCACAATGGGTATGAAATAAGCAAAATTATCGCATTTGAGACGATTTCTAATATGTTCGCTGAATTCTTTAGGTCCAATTACTCTCCAAAATCTCCGAAAAATGTTCCGCATCAACTCAAGTTATGTCCGATTTCTGTCATTAATGCACCTACCATTTCCGAAGCAGACGTCTTATATCAGTTAAATATATTAGAACAATCATACAGTTATGGTCCAGATATGATTCCCTCGTGCTTTCTTAAGAAATGTGCCAAATATATATACCAACCCCTAACAAAACTATTTAATTCATCTCTTATGCAAGGCTTATTTCCATCCATATGGATAAAATCATTTATAATTCCTTTGCATAAGAGTGGATTTAGGTCATCTATTGAAAACTAAAGGGGAATAGCGAAGTTGTCTGCAATACCTAAACTTTTTGAAGCAATTATAACAGACGACATAACCTTCCGGATCTCTCCACTAATTTCTTGTTCTCAGCACGGTTTGCGTAAAGGGAAATCTACAATAACTAATTTGCTTGAATTTGAGAATAAGAATACTGATGTTATACACACAGATTTTAGTAAAGCTTTTGATAGAGTAAACCATTCAATTCTTTTGAATAAACTTGATCTTCTTGGTTTTCAACCAATATTTCTAAAATGGGTTGCTTCTTATCTTAGTAATAGAATTCAACAAGTCATATTTAACGATACTTTTTCCGACATAATCAGTGTTCTTTCAGGCGTTGCTCAAGGTAGCCATCTTGGACCGATTCTGTTCTTGTTATTTATTAATGACATATCATCTGTTGTTAAGTTTTCAAAAGTTTTATTGTATGCTGACGATGTAAAACTTTTTAAATCATTCACCTCGAATATCGAAAGATGTCAGTTGCAAACAAACTTAAACAACCTTAAAAAATGTAAAACGATGTGCTTTTCACGTAGATCTGTTGACCCTACTTCATACGTAATACAAAACTTTAGGTTGGAGCAAGTATGCAGTTTT
>NW_017537445.1:675471-704320 GCF_001853355.1 Bactrocera latifrons
GAGCAGCTTAAGATCGCAACGCTTAAAACTCCCTTGCCTTTTATGACCGGAAGAAATTAAAGAGCTGCCATTTCATCTAGTAAAAACAACGGAATTTGTAATATGTTCAAAAAATAAATGCCAAAGAATGTTCTTTCGAAAAATAATAAGTATTCTCTCTTAAATTTGAATTTTCCGTGTTTTGTTTGTATGTTTGTTGTATGTAGGGAACCTCGAAATGGATCACCGCTTTTAATAAGTTATTACGGTTTGCTTTTGTAGTACGATTCGTGAGCCACCCTGTATGTCTACACTCTCTTCTTTGCCAAGTGTTCGTAATCTCTGAAGTGCCTATAAGGTCGTTAGTTTAATAAACCGTTTTTTCTTTGGCGTTTCTTGTCTTCTAATTGCTAATCAGAGTCTGGAAGCAGTTGAAGAGTTAATTTAGTAGAAACACCTTGTAACACAATGTACTAGTGGATACTGACGTATTGAGAGGAGACCTCAGTGACTGAATGGGAGATCGCTACCGAAAAAAAGCATTTTTAATATAAGTTCTAGCAGGTAGTTCTATGTTTTTTTTTGGCTTAGTTAGTGGCATTTTGTTGTGATTCATCAGCGATTCCTTGAGTTAACGTTTTTCTCGTCAGGCACCCATATATCCAGTTTGCTTTTGTATCGAGCATTATTTAAATGGTTTCGAAACGGTTTTTGCTCAATTGCAATTTTGAGCTCCTGGACACAGAAAACAGTGCTTTCATGACAGTTGAACTCAACGATTTATATTATTTTATCGATATTTTTCACAATTGGTCTTTCAAATATTACTTAAGCCATCTAAAGGCAAAATTATAGTTTTTTCACTACAACTTATAAATTGTATTTACTATTATATATGAGCAAAAAATTTTAAAATTTTTTCTTCAAAATCTATGCCGTCCCACTCAAAGTAGTCCCCCTTGGTTCCAATACACTTGTGCCACGTTCAATGCCTTCCATAGACTCAAAACGGTTTCCCCGGAGCGGTCGTTCGAGTTTGCTGAATAGTCAGAAGCTGAATCAGAAGAAATCACACGAAGCTAAATCAGTTGAATACGGTGGTTGCGGCACGATATTTTTTGAAAATTTGGTGAAAGACTCACGAAGAATCAATGCGGTATGCGACGGTGCATTATCGGCCTATAATTCCGTTCTCTTTTTACGAAAAGCTTTGCGTAAATTACGCATAACTATCAAATAGTATTTGATGTTGACAGTTTGGTCGGACGGAATTAAATCGTAGTGCAACCATACCTCGAAGTATACTCTTGTCATTGCTTTAATTTTTGACCTGCTTTGATTTGGCTTCTTTGCTTCGGCTCACCTTTGCCACGATATTCGGCCGATTGATCGACTGTTTCCGGTTTCTAAGCGTAGATCCAAGACTTAACGCCAGTAATTTCATGGCAACGCGATGTTATTTCTCGTAAAATTAAGTGATTTCGCTTTTGTTAGGCCCAAATGATTTTTTAAAATAGCTTTCACTGATTCTTCCGATATTCAAACGATGTCAGTAAGATCTCTGATGGTTAATCGTCGACCCTCAAGCACCAATCCTTTATTTTGTTGACGTGTTGATTGTCACCGAAAGCCTTTTGCAACATTCTGAACGTGCCGATACCAGAAATTCGACTCTGCACACAAATTTTAATGGAACTTCTTTGCTGTATACTAATCGTAAAAATTGCCAAATGAACTTTGTGTATTTTAGAAAGTGATAACACAAATGATTATTTGGATGTGACATTCGTTCGTATTTCCATAAGAAGGTTAAGTTCGAAGATGGGCAAAATCGGCCCACTGCCACGCCCACAAAATGGCGGAAACCGAAAACCTATAAAATGTCATAACTAAGCCGTAAATAAAGATATTCAAAAGAAATTTGGTACAAAGGATCGCACTAGGGAGGGGCATATTTGGACATAATTTTTTTTGGAAAAGTGGGCGTGGCCCCGGCCCCTACTAACTTTTTTGTACATATCTCGAAAACTACTATAGCTATGTCAACCAAACTGTATAGAGTCGTTTCTTTTAGGCATTTCCATATACAGTTCAAAAATGAAAGAAGTCGGACAATAACCACGCCCACCTCCCATACAAASGTTATGTTGAAAATCACTAATAGTGCGTTAACCGRMYWAMMWAAAAMSKYMRRAACACTAAATTTTACGGAAGAAATGTCAGACGGAAGCTGCATACAGGCTTTTTTTTAAATTGAAAATGGGCGTCGCGTCGCCCACTTATGGACCAAAAACCGTATCTCAGGAAGTACTCAACCGATTTCAATGAAATTCCGTATGTAATATTTTCTTAACACCTCCACAACCACGCCTGAAATCTCTATTATCACTTTATCATGCGAGAGTATAAAATGTTCGGTGACACCCGAACTTAGTCCTTCCTTACTTGTTTTTTTAAATTTTCAATAATAATTTTAACTTATCACTCCTCTTCTCTGCTCCTACAAGGCATGCAACAAATCATATTTATCTGCTTTAATTGTATTAGCGGTGAAACGAACGGCATATCACTTGCTGGAGGAACAGAAGAAAGCGGGAAGCAACAGAAATGAACTCTCTAACAACAACGCGTATGTAGCGAAAGCGCTTACCTTACAAACACACATACACACACATCCTTATACACGCAATAACGCTGTGTTATCGAAGAGGGTAAGGAACTACAGTGGATATTGCATAATTTCAGGCGCATAAGGCTCATATGTAAGTCAGTTTATGTACATATGTAATTATGTATAACTTGTATGGAGCGTCGAATTTTAGCGCCAAAAAGCGTGGATTACATGTTGCGAAAACAAAAGTGCAAAAGGACACAAAAACAAACGCACTCACAGGCACAAAGCCACCAGCCACATTTGTATGTATGTACATATGCCTGTGATTTTGCGGAACAACCACGCTTAACCTTCCTAAAGCCTATGCAGCAGCAGCACAACCCTTCTCTCTCTCTCTCTCTCTCTCTTTGTTGCCCTCTCCACCGTCAAGGCGCACATTTGTCTGTCCGCTTGTCATGATTAAAGTGTTTGCTCACATTGTTTGCTGTTTCAGTTGTTGGCGCTGATTGTTGTTACTGTTGTTGTTGTTGACGCTGTTTTTGTTTTGGTTGTTGGTTTCGGCTTTATTCAACTGCTTACTGCGTGTAACTTCGAATTTCACACCAACAACTCACTTGAGCGCGCACACACACATACCAATAATTGCTGCTCGCCGCTACTGACGATTTAATAAAAATATATGTATATTTACGTACAGACATATATATATTTATATAGCAGAAATTTGTTTATATGAGCCAATGTACTCTCTCGAACTCAGGGACACACACTCATACACACATTGACTTTACACTATCTCTCTCTCTCTTTTCCTCTCTCTTCCATCYTCTTCAATTCATCTTCAGTAGCCAACTTACAATTCTACAACTTTTGGCTTTCGTTTTTCCGTCGCTGTGGCCTCCTTCGCCCTCCCAGCTCTGCTATTCTCGGCTAAGTTTGGCATTTTACGCTCTGCGTAAAATCGATTTTGCTCATTTAGCTTATTCCTTTGGTAGGCAATTGAGGTGCACGGCGACACTCCCTGCACCCACAGTCACCGTCTGATTGTGGCAACTATGTAAGCTCCGGTCAAAAATCCGGCGACGCAACGTCGTAAAATCTCGCAGTCAACGACGATATGCATACCACCAACCACTCGCTACAATTTTTTTTTTTTGCGTGAATATGTATCGTCCTTCGCTATCAAAGTCGTCGCCTTCGTCGACGTTTCGTTCTTATTACCTCAGCTGCTGTCGGCTTAACCTTCGACAGCCAACCGACCGACCGAGCGACTTGATTGTACTGGCTGTATTGTATTTGCGTTCACGTTTCTTCTTTATTTCTTTTTTTGTTATTATTGTTGCTGTTGTTGCCTTGCACACGCTTCGTAAAACGCTTTTCATCTGAAAAGCAATGAAAGGTGTAGCCTTTCACCTATCCAACGTCACCAATTACGCCTACCATGTGTATCCCTGCTACCACTATATCTGCCTATTCTGCACCCGCACAGCAATTTATTCTTTCTATAGACTGACTCTACTCGATTTGGTCCGAGTATTTACACTTGCCGCCGCCACGACCACGTCAACGACTGTTGCCACCAGCACCGGTGTGTGGATGACGATTACGATTAATGGTTCACTGCACGTTGCATGGGCAGTACCACAGCGGGGTTTTTAGGGCGGGTGTTACTGCGTGTACCGTGGACTTGTAGTATTTTGGCGGTTTAATGTTTGGAGTTTCGTAGCTGGAAACAATTTGTGGCGCACGTCGTACGCTTATGTGTCGTTTTAGTGTGAGACTCTGTGATTTGTGTGTATGTTTCTGGTAAGTTTAGGTGCGAGGGGTTAGATATTTGTGGTGCACGCGAAGAGCCAGAAGCACTTCATCAGGTTCTCTTGTGTTTGGTTAATTAAACACAATTAATACTCCGATCATTTAAACCTGATGTAAACCTGATCTTCACAAAATGAGATCAACACTTAGAATATGTCGATATAAATTCAATTAGTTGAGGGTTGACGTATGTTAGGAGTAAATCGATCCTTTACGTGGAGTATTTTAAGACCCATGACCTGATGAAATTCTTGTCTTATATTTTATCCTATCTATAGTTCTTTTGTAGCTATTGTGGGTTCATTTTATAAAATTAGTTTTCAGAAAATATATTAAATACGTGGATTTTGATTCGAACGTTCGGTCGATAACTTCGGCTTTTGTTTCCACGGTCGAAAATCGCAGTCTTTGTTCACGAACTTGTGTAAGTAAGAATAAAAAAGGTAAGGAAAATATTATGTCAATTAAAAACCTTCTCTGTGCAAGGAAAATCAACCATCAAGAATTCGTATGCTAAGTTTAGAAATAAGCACCGAAGACGGTGAACACAATGGTCGCCCAAAAGAGGTTGTTACCGACGTATTGAAAAAATCCACAAAATAATTTTAGGTGACCATAAAGTGAAGTTGTTCGAGATATCAGTGATTCTAAAGATATCCACTGAACACTCAAACCATATCATTAATTAATGTTAAGAGCACTGTTTAGAAATTTTCAAGCGTAAAAACCCCAAGCTTTTACGTCGATATGTGACAATGGATGTAACATGCCTCCATCGTTCACTGCGAAGTCCAATCGAGAGTAATTCGAGTGGAATGCACAAGACGAACCCGTTCCAAAGTGTGGGAAAACTCAACTGTCGGTTGGCAAGGGTGTGGCGCCTGTATTTTGCGATGCGCATCAAATAATTTTCATTCACTAACGTGCAAAAGGAAGAACCATCGACGACCGTTACATACTTTCTTAGGACGGTTTGGACGAAATCGCCGAAAATGGCCGCATTTCAAGAAAAAAATAGTTCTGTGTCACCAAGCCAGTGCACCATGTCAAAAGTCAGTGATAACAAAAATCCTTAAATTGGGCTTCGAACTGCTTGCGCATCTACCGTATTCTCCAGATCTAGGCCCCATTGACTATTTCCTGTTGTCAGATCTCAAAACAATCTTCGCTGGGAAGATTTTCATCGAATGAAAGTTTGTTGTTTTTATAATGAAAAACTTTTCTTCGTCGGCGAAAATTATTAAATATACTTTTTTTTAAGTAGAATTTTGGAAAATTCATAACCCTAAAGTTTTCAAATGTATAATAAGTTTTTTAAATGCTTAATATGTTGACTCAAAGAACAAAACAATGGGTATGTAAATTCTGGATGTCTGGCCCATATGTAATTATATGGCAACCCCAATTTAATATATCAAACAATGGAAAAAAAATTAAAGTAATAGTTTTCTATTTTATAAATCTACAGTCTGCCTTATGGGGTTATATACAGTTACAAGGAACATAGTTTTTTCGAAGAAAACTTTTACATTTGTTGAAATTTGAATGCATATTTAGGAATCTTTTAACTGTATTTTAAGACTTACTATTAGTAAAAATATTTGGAAAGGAAATACAGCTGATCTCCAGGAGCTCCTTCAAAAAAGACGTTTTGCGGTGAGCACTGTATCTTTAAACTGGATCCTCTGGACCAGATCTTGTTAAAGAAATGTTAAATCTAACAATTAAGTCGAATGAGTAAGCAAAATAAATTTTTTTGACAAAATGGCGCTTCCTCAAAAAAAAAAAAAAAAAATCGATTTTTGACCAAAATTTCGGGCTTAAATTATTTAGAAAAAAATATTTATCAGTGAGAAAAAATCTTCGTTTATTTACTAAAAATATATTTAAGAAGCTCGTGTTAAAGTTTGAGACTAACTGGTTTAGCCGTTTTCGAGTAACCAACCGACTTTGAAGGCACCGTTTTGAGAACGTTTGAAATGCACTTCTAAGCATTCGGAAACATTTTTTCAAATTTGCGTAACTTCGGAAATATTCACCCACACGATAAGAGATTTTCGGTGTATTTCTAAAATATACAAGGTGCGTTCCAAAGTAAATAAGACTTAAAAAAAACAGAACAAATGGTTTTTTCGCCAAGAGCAATTTATTTTATTCAAAATAGTCTCCTTCTGCTTCAATACAGCTTTTTGCACGGCCAAAAGCAGGTCGAGCGAGTGTTTTAACTCGTCGGCCGGTACAAACCGTGCACACACCTTTCGTAAGCCCAAATGTTCGGTCAAAATGCGATAAATCGATATTTTGGAAATGTCCAATTAGATTTCCATAAATTTCGGTGATTATTTCGACTGATGTTTGATGAATTTACGCACAGTTTCGATGTAATTTCCGGTGATCAGGGATTTTGATTGGCCCACATGGTGATCGTCATTTATGTCCTCACGACCACTTTGCAAACGTTGAAACCACTCGTGCCATAAACTTGTTTCATAAACAACTTTCGTTTCGGTAAAAGTTTTATCAATTATAAAATAAAATTTAATGTTGGGTCTTCGAACAAAGATTTTCTCATTTTCGCACCGATAACACAAACATACTGACACTTAAAACGCAATAACTTCACTACCAATCAATGAAATGTCATGAAATTCTCACTGGACAATCGATAAAGGTAGCAGCTTCTAACCCACTATGCGGCATATAGATGGCGCTAGGTTCAAAAAGTCCTGTTTACTTTGGAACAAAGGATGTATGTACATTAAGAATATAAAATATAAAAATCGATTTTTTGAAAATTCCTACTATATATAACGCTTTATATATATATTTTAGTTTTTCGCGTTATATTTCACTTAAAATTATAAATATTCAGATAAAGTTTTATTAATATACATATTTATTTGTTACATGAATATGGTAGCTCTATCTATAATATAAAAATAAATCACAAAATGTGTTGCTAAGCGCATAACTCAACAACACCTGGACCAATTTGCCCAATTATTTTCATTAAAGGATGGGTTGTACGGCAAGAAAAATTCGAATAATTGCCGGAAAAACCTTAAAAACAGGGGGCCTATTCTGTAACTCGATTCGAAAAAAAATTTTACTCGAATTCGTATTTTTAATATTCCGTAACTCGATTTTCGGATTTGTAAGCCAATTTTGGAATAAAATATTCGTTAGCTTTTGAGTTGTAGAAAGGAAAAAGGAAAATTGTACGTATTTATTCTGGCACAGGGTGGTACAACTTTCGAAAAATTATAAAGTAGATACGAATTTCGAATAGAATACATTTACGAATTGAGATACGGAATAGGGCCCCTGAAAAAATCTTGATGAAATTTTCAGAGGTTCTTCGCTGTGAATAGAGGAGAGAGCAAAGTTTAGAAAAAATAACCGTATGCTTTTCGTGAAGAAAATTCAGAAAATTTGAAAATTCCAAAAAGTAACTGTTTTCATACAAAAGTTCATTTTTAAATTTTTTTGTTTTGTTTTTCAATTATTTGAATCGTTCCAATTTGTCGTTTGAAAAGAAAAATTATTGAAAATTATTCGGTAAACACGTTATGTGTGTTTCACACAAAGTGATCAATTACAGATTGAAATTTGTCACGATGCCACGAGGAGGTCGCGCTAATATTTGTCGGCGTTCTTTTTGGCATTAACATATGTACATTGGCAGCCCAAGGCACTTGACCGAGTACTCTCAGGATGCGATAACATATGTGCTTAATTATGGATCGTGGTCAATCAGCAAGCGATCGTCACGATGTCACATCACGACTTTTCAAACAACAGTTACGATGTTTGCTGTTAGATGCTAGATGTACTCTGTTGCTCTGTTGAGTGGCAAAAGAGAGGTTTGCCGCACGCACACAATTCCTGATCCAGAGAGAGATCCAGTATTATACGAAGTGGAGAAAACCAATATGGTTCATGGCGCTTGCGGACACCACAATCCAAGTGCTTTTCTTTCGGAGAGACAAACTAGAAATGATGGATATCCACTCTATCGGCGTCGCTCATCAGACGACAATGGCAGAATATTCAGCATTCAATTTAGAAGAGTGAATATCCAGATATCCAATATGTCGTACTATATTCACCACACTTGTCGAATTCACATACAAAACTCATATCAATGTTGAGAATTGCGGTTTGGTAAAATCGATCAAAAATTTTTGCAAAATGTCACCAAAGAAAGCAACACGGCGGTTATTGGTCTTGAACGAGATGAGATCAAATGGGTCGATACATGAACTGCAATACTGCGCTTTGTAGAAAATATTAATTTTGCAATTCATGAACGTTTTCGCACTGCAGTTAGTTTGAAGATTCAAAGTCAAAAAATTTCTGATTGAATTATAAATCTACTTTACATCTGCAAGATATTTCACTTAAAAGTACGAGTCTGTGAAATATGTACAATGGTTGAAATATTTTTGTTGTTGTTTTAGATTGCGGATTGAATTTACTAATTATTTATTTACTCTTATGATTTTATTTATTTATCTATGCATAAAGAAATTATATTATTATAGATGGCAAGTCATTATTATTTTAATACTGCTTTATAACAATTAGAAGTTCTTTAATTATGATAAAAAAAAAGTTGGGCTTAGTTCTCTTTATGTTCAAATACAAGAGAGTTTATAAATAACGGTAATTCAGAGCTAACAGTCCCACAACAGAGCTATTACAGAGTGAACACTATGTATTTATAAATTTACTCTTTCACTCTCTGCTTTTCTTTGCATATGCACGTCGCGCTCTGGTGGGAGGGTTGCAATACTACGTATGTACACATTTACTACGGATAGTGTAAGATACGAGTATAAGACGAGCACCAAGTGCCGTCTGTGTCAATTTCAAAAGCACCGTTATTGTTGGCAGTATGCGGAGAAAATGTAAAAGGCAGACACAGAGAGGTGTTGCATGGTTGAGAGGGTGTACGCTGTGGCTAAAATGGCATAACTGAGGAACATTTTTCCAACAAGAGGATGTGCGCTGCGCCAAGTTGGCTAGTTATTGTTGTAGTAATTTTTGGTGCTGGCGGTTATTGTACAGCCATGAATGGCATGAAAAGAAATTGGGGAAAAGTGCGTGCAAAGAAAACGCTGAATTATGGAAAGGCTTAGAAAATGCGCTAATAGTGCAAAATAAAAACAAAATAATTATGTGAAAACAGTGCATAGTTGCAGGAATATATGTATGCAATGGAATTTATTGTAATTTAGTGAAAATTACGGCAAAGTAAGCGCGAAGGAAAGTGCGGGTGTGCCAGCCAGGTTGGGTGTATGAGCGGCGAGCCGCCAAACTGGCGCTGCTTAAATAGAAATATACGAAAAAGGTGCAAGGCGAGTGTGCGCCAAGTGTGTGAAGTGGTTAAAGTGAGCTTAGAGATGTTAAAAAATTATTAAATTGATGAATAAGGCATATAAGTATTAACAATTTTCTAAAAAAGAAAAAAGAAAAAAAGGTTTTGCTTTTTCTACACTTTTTGGCTACATAAAGCTGTCAAAACAGCAGCGATTGACACTTTCTTGGCGCATAAAGTAGTGCTCCCATTCTCGCGCAACGCGTTTTATTCGAGATATTTGCTAACTGTACTTTGTAGTTGTGCTACTCTAATTTAGACAAGTTGGCAACCGTGTGCGAAAAATAACGAGTTATAGCAGTGAAAAAATCTAATCAATAAGGAGTAAAAAAACAAGCGACTACCGAGCTCAACTAGAAATATTGCGGTGGTGTAACGAGTGCGCTCACACCAAAACCAAATATGCGAGCAGGCGCACTAATTGTCAATGTTTGCGCTCTCATACTATGCTATGCGCTCTCTCAACATTTTGTGCTCGCCGTGGGCGCGTGTCCATAGTGACAGCGTTTTCCGCTATAACTTCAGTTGAGTAACGGTTATTGGTGCTGCTTGTGAGTTAGCCAGTGGTAGCCTAGTAAGTAGCACATTTTAACGGTATTTGCCAGTTTCAGTACGATACAGTGATACGCATTCGTATTCGTTGCTTGATCGCTCCGGTGTGCTGTTCTCAACGACGCGCGTTGTGTGTGAAATAAAGCGACGCGTTTACAAATTTTCAAAAATTTGTGTGGAATTATTAACAAATTAAATTTTACACAATGACACAAAAAGTGAAGTGGAAGCAAAAATGTTACTAGAATATTTTCTCTACAACAAAGAAATCAATTACCTTTTAAAGTTATGGATTATAAGCGGGTTCCATGCTGCATGATTTAACAATTTGTGTGCGTAAAATTGTAAGTTAACTGTAGTGTGTGCTTAAAGCTGGTTAAAAAGCTGAAAGTTTAGCGCTTGTAGTTGACAAAAAAATTTTAAAGTGAAAATTTCTAAAGCGATTTATTGAAATCTTCATTCTTGTGTTAGATAATTCGGAAAAAAGTGTGCAAATAACTGCTAATAAATGAAAAAAATTGCGACGCGCCTGAAAGTATGCAAAATTCATAAAATCCTTTTTTGTTACACTTTAGGCGCCTAAAAGGCAGCTACATTGCGACTAATTTCGGGTTAAGATAAACTATACAACGCGACTGAAAGTATGCAAATTATTTTTAAGCTAAAGCCATATTTTAAAATAATTAAGGCTAGGCGCCTGAAAGTCTACTACATAGCAGTTTAAATTGTGCAAGTAACTGCTGCTGATTAAAAATATCACAACGCGGCTGAAATATTTCCTTAAACAAATGCTATTTTTTGAAGTATTTAGGGCTAGGCGCCTAAAATCTCGCTACATAGCGCGCTAAAAGTGTACATCCAACGCTAGTAAAGGACTCAAACGCAAAAGGTGTGTATAGAATATGTTAAAAAGCATTGAAGAAATTTTTTTTATACAATTAATAAATATCAAGGGTCAAATATATCCCACAATAAATGTTGAGTTTTTTGTTTAAGTTCTACAAAGTATGGCAGAGTTGACAGGAAAAAAAAAACAAAAAACAAAAGATATAAATAACAGCATTTCGTAAAAGCGCAAAGCACACTTCTAACAAGCATTTGCTACTTTTAAATTTTCCAACAGCAGCAGAAAGGCACATATATGTACATACATTCCTCAAAGTAAACGCGTTGTATTCATGTATGTGTGCGTCAACGCATTTGCATGCACTGTTTTAGTATATTTAAAACGCACACAACCTGCCACTGAATGTTATTTTCAAGCATACAAATGCCAGCAAGAAAAACAAAAAATAAAAAATATATGAAAAATGTCTACTATACCATACAATTCATATTAAGTGACTACAAATTCACATACATGCACACACACCAGCGCATGCATATTCATTTATAATTATTTCTGTATGTATGTGTGTGTATATGTGCATTCAACTCTAGCATACAAAGTATTCGTAACACGATACTAGCAACGAGCAAGCGACAAGCGAATGTGTGGCGTCCGCGCAGAAACACCCACTACTCACCACCCACACACATACACATACGCAGACGTCGAAGTGGTGCAAAAACAAATATCTGAACAAACAGCGACAAGGACAATGAAAAAAAATGTAATGCTAAATCTCATTCATCATTGCTGTGAGTAAGTTTGCAGCGTAGCGGCGTTGGAGTTCATGTGACTGCCAGTGTGTCTGTGTGTGTGTGGGCAGGAGTGGGGGTTGAGTGTACGAGTGATGGAGTAAGCGTGAGTGAGTGAGTTTGGGATTAAGCAGTGTGTGGATACACAAGCACACATACATATATAGGCTGGTGGTGTATGGAGTAGAGCCTTGATGGCTGAGCGTCCTCTTCTCTCATTTTGAAATCCTTCACATTATATGTTAACTTAATGTCCGAGGACATCGTTGGTTGTTGTAGTAAATAACCTTACATTGCTTACTCAGAGCGATATTAGTTGGAGGAGCAGTTCGAGGGAGCGAGAAATTGAGAGAAAGCGCTAGAAAGGAAGAGAGTGAAACTTAGTGTAAAGCAATGCTTACAAAAGCTTCGATAGTTATAAATTGACGATTTTAAAGGTTTACAGTAGAGGATTTAAAACCAATATTTGTTTTATGATTGAATATTACAAATATAGAAGGAACTCTTGTTGGATATACTATAAATTATATTTATACACATAAGGATAATTGTGATAGTGAGTTTTGGTTTAATAGACAAAGATAAGACCGTCCAGAAGGAACCAAAGTGGTCATACTCATAGATAATTCCCAAAAGGTTCGTAAACTCACTTTCTAACAATATCATGATGTTAGCATTGTCTGTAAATCTCAGTAAACCGAGTTTATAAATTCGAGTGACAACTTTTTCACTTCGTAGCTATAAAAATGGAGATCTATCAAGTCAACCTGCAGCGCTAATTTTTTACGCTCCGAACTATCTTTTCTTTTTCCCCGTATTTAAGAGGTAACGAACAAAATTTTGCATGACTGAAACTGCTTGCGAAAGAGTACATGAATTAGTTCTAGAGTTCTTTTCTAGTTAATCATCTACGAAGTATTATTTTCGAATATTCTCAAATAAGGATCTTAGAATTAGTCCACTTTCAATAGAATCTATAGCGAAAAACGATTAGACGAGTGTCATACGTTCACTCGTTGCTTGCTGTATATACACTCTGTCAAGAAAGTGTCGGGAATTCTTCATTTCTCCCTCTTATCTTATATGGAGGTTTCCTATGTCCTTAATTCTGATATCATAAATTAGCGCGATCTGTCAACCAGTGTCTTTACAGCAGCTGTTTATGTCAGTCGACCTCAGTAGTGTCGAATTTTTAAATTTTTGTTTTAAATTTTGGCCAAACACTCAACAAATATCATTGAGCAAGCACCCTATTAACCTCATATGGCCCCATCTGTGACTTTTACCTATCTCCATACTGAAGTATCCACTTCGGGGAACACGCTTGAACTCAATTGAATTCATCAAAAAAATTTCGACGCGAGAGAAGGCCATCCCGGAAAATGCCTATAAAAAATGTTTTGACGATTGGAAGACACGTTGGCACATGTGCATCGCTTCAAATCGGTGTTACTTTGAAGGCGTTAAAATAAATTTAGATGATGATTGAAAAATTTTCGTTTTATTTATAAATTCCGGATACTTTCTTGACAGGGTGTATATGAGTACGAGCAGATTCTCGCAGCAACACGAGTTCGTCGTTTGGAATGGGTATTAAATTCCCAAGACAGACGGTACTACGTTGCCAGAATTTACCTGAATTTTATCTGGTTATGCGCTATTATTTAAGCGATTTATCCTGTTTGGATCGGCGAGTTTTAGGTTAAGTTATGTTCACATACATAGGTCTTCGCGTACAGTTTTGGTCCAAGTTCTATGCTTGGTCTGACTGTAATTAAACTCTACTAAAATTCGCTCATAAAACGAATGCAAATAATCAGTTCCAGATAATGATATAAATTGAAATATTTCGAAAGTTGTGTTTGAGAAATGATTTTCCGAAGCAAAAGCAGTAAAAATATATAATATTTTGAAGATTTCATCAAGGAATTGGAATTGGTATTCATTATTTTTCAAACTAACATAATAAAACACGTTTTTTATAACATTCTTACAACATAATACTGTTAGCTTATTTCTCTTAAGAACGCTACCAATACTGTGAATAACTTTAGGCAAATACTCTGCATTTAAAACTTAAAATTTATATATTGAAAATTCATTCTCATGCTTGCTATAAAAAGTACGCTTTCTCTCACAGCGCTCTCACTTTATCAAAGCCAGCTCTGTTGTACTCTCCGCTCTCTGTTCATTACGGTGCTTGTCTTAGCTACATATTTTAAAAGTATTGTGTATTGCAACCATCATGCCATCTCCCTTGCCACTAAACAGCCGTACATACGAGAGCAATACCCATACGCACTTGTAGCTTACGTCGTCCTTGTCTTAAACTCTCTCTAACTGATTTTCTAACATTTTTTATATGTTTTTTTTTTTTTTTTTTTGGGTTTACCAACCTCGTTCGCTTAGCGGTTTCATTACCTTCAATCGTGTCTTTTAATGAAGAGTTCGTGCGTGGCGAGTAAGTAAATTTTTCCAACATTAAAGGTATTACGTGCCAAGAGTGGGTACCCGAGTCAGTGTCAGCGTAAAAACCCCTCTCAATTTTTAGAGCGCACACACACTAACACAAACGCACATTGACATTTCGGTATGTTCGCACTGAAGTACGAGAGTTTAATTATAAGGCAGACAAATCTTGGTGCGACGTGTATTCAATCGTTGATTGTGATTGTGCTGAGTGATGAGTGGGCAGGTAGTAGCCAGTGTGACGAACGCTCCTGTATTATTGTAGTTATTATGACCCACAATAGTCGTAGTGACGGCAATGAGTATTATTCAATGCCATTTTGTGGCCCTCATATTGTTGAGTTTATTTTTTGTATGAGGTAATTATTGTGGCAATTGTCGGAAGTTGATGTGATTTCGCTTTATGTAGACTATTGCGCATGCTTTTGTTGAGCCTTCTTCTGGTTTTGATTTTGAGCTAGGCCAACAAAGCCGAGTTTTGTTGTAGTCAAGCAATAGCTTAGCTGGTCTTTCCATTAGTCAGACTATCTATACGACCACAGTTTAAACGTTATAAATATAGTCAGTCTCGGCAGGCATGACTACAGCAGATTCTGTAATAAATGGAACTCCCAAAGTGCTTTCTTACTATATTATTCTTTCAAAACGGAGTCCAAAATAAGATCTCCAAGCCTCTAACAGTACAATTTGTGTCAGGGGTTCTAGAAGTAGAACTTCAAGTACTATTTCGAGCTCCAAGATGCAAATGGGTTAAAGTTTCTACGTTGACGTGAAATCATACTTAGCTGCACACAATTGTCCCACAGCTCCATTCAATTTCGATAAAGCCTTCAAGTGGATTACTCTAGAAACAATTCTTCAATCAATTACTTTGGTTTGCGGTTGAATCCTTTCGTTCACCAATTATTACACAAACTTTGCTTCGTTTGTTTTTGCGGCGCCGCATCCTCGCTATGATTCAGTTATGCTCTTGATTACTGTTTGCTTTTACACTTTACTACCGTCATCTTTTCGTCGCTTCGCCAGCCGTCGTACGCTCGTCCTAATTCAATTGCTACGCTCCAGACACACATGTCTGCTGCGTCATGGCACGTGACCTCATGTCCAAAGTGAATATCTTGGACCATATTGTGCGGTGGTTGTGCCGGTCGACTACCGGGCCGCCCGCTTTGCCTTTGGTTGCCAGTTTGTCCATCTTTTCTTCAATTTGCTTGAGTCAAAACTATCCACAGTCATCGAGACATAATTTCTATTGCTTCGTTTATGAATTTAACTCTCTTTGCACACATTATCGCTTTGGCGGGTAAATACGCTCTATACATACAGCCGAATCCGACAGCTAAGGGATACCCACACCCTCCAGTAGTCATGTTCATCATTGTTCGTCAAATGTTTGCTGTACGTGTGCTTGTACCTACTTCCATGTTTTTTTTCACTTGCTGGCCGCTTTTTTCGCTGTTATGTAGTCTATTTTTTTCCTTTTGTTTCTTAATTTTTTTTTTACGAAAATGAAATCCACTCATTTGGTAGTTCAAACAGTGCTTACTCGCCTGTGCTCTCCGCTTATTTTCTTTGTTTAATATCATTGCTCCATTTTGTGCTGCTGCTGCTGCTGCTACTACTTTTTTTGTAAACTGTCTTCTGCAGTATCTGCCGCTTCTGTTTCTCTGTTTTGACGTCAGTTGTCTTTTGTTTAGTTTACTTAATCTTTTGGCTGTTTAAGAAAGTTGTCTGGGTGGTCTAAAAGTTGCGCCAATTTTACGCCCGACCGCCATTTAACCACCACCTCAAGTCTTTCAACTGAGTTAGATTTTTATTTTGCTGTACGTTGCCACTCAGCTGATCCTCCCCACTTTGGCGTTCCGTGACTGTTTTGCTTTACTGATGCGACCTTATGTTTATCAGCTTGTCACCCGGTCGTTCGTCTTTGAAACCGTTTCCTTGACGGCCATTTTTTCCATATATGTATGCCTTTATACTATATGTCTGACTTGGCCTCTTTTGTGTAATTTCACTTGTCTTTTCGGCTGTCGCAATTCCAATCTGCCGCTATAGTCTCGTCTAACATGTCTCGGCACGACTTTGCGCCACCGCTGTGTTCCGTTATGGGAGTATTATATGGTAGTTGATGCAGCGTTGTGGAATGATTTGATAGGTTCTTAGGTTCTTAGTAGTCATTGGCGTAGTAGTCTACTCGTGGCGCTGTTAATATTTGGCGCTGATGCTGCCCGCATGCCGCTGCTGCTTCAGCTTGTCGCCGTCGGACGTTGACTGCACCACCAACATGAGTTGGCGTCTCTATCGATGTTGTTGAAATGTAAGTTTAATTTTCTCGTGTCCACATTACGCCATTCTCGTATTGTATCGTTTTTTATTTCCTTTCCACTGAGTTTTGTCTACAGTTTTACTGCAACGTTGTTGTATTTCGCGTGCTTCGTTCGTCGGCGGGTCACTAGCGTCGCTATGGCTTCAGGTCGTCGCTTGGTCTCGACGTGCTTTGTCATAACCGCTGCTTAATACTACTGTAAGTATACTACAGCCACCGCCAGCGCAGTCTAGGCGCGCGACCCCCGTCCACTTACAACGCCAAAAAAATTAGGAAAAAATTAAGGTTGAAGTGACATGCAGTGTGGTCTCTGGTTACGTTGGCGTTGCCGGTATGGCCGGTGACCAACTGTATGTAGGCGCGTTGTAGTTTACTGTCCGCTGGTACTTATCATGATGAGTGACAGTTTGGAAAAAGAATAAGAAGATGAAGATGAATGAAAACAAGACATTCCGAAACGGTAGTAATTTAGTTCTGCTCTCTTGTATAGGTTAGCGGAACAATAATTAAAGTTCGAGAGACAAGAGTATGAATAATGTTAGCTGTTCAATTTTTAAGTTGAACGACACTTTTAGTAATAAGTGGAAGGAACTTCATATAATGACTGATATGCTGAAGCAATGCGGCTTAATGGATTAAAGTTATTGAGCTTAAATTTGCACAGGCTTAGGAGAGTTAAGTAGCGAGAAGAGGCATGCGAGTTGGAAAAAATGTGGAGTGATGTAAATGTCCGAAACTATTTAATATATCAATGTAGCTTTCCGAAATAAATGTATTGGCTCTTGCATAATCTAATTGGTGTATTCACTTAAAATGAACAATTGTAATCAAATCGAAATGGAATAGAATTAGCTTATGCCAGCATAATGTGTGCAACATAGTCTTTTTAATGAAAAACTAAAGCTTTATCAAGCTTAATAAATCAGTTTGTAGGCATAGTTGCATATGTTTGAAAGCGATTAAACACTTCTTCTTCTTATTTTTTATTGGGGTAGACACCGCTTACGCATTATAGCCGAGTTTACAACAGCGCGCCAGTCGTTCTTGCATTCCGTTGTTTGTCCGCAATTGGAAATTTAAAGTGAAGTCAGGTCCTTCTCCACCTAGTCTTTCCAATAAAGTGCAGGTCTTCCTCTACTTCCCCTGGGGTCTACTGTGTCGAATGCTCACAGAGCTGAAATGTTTTCATCCATTCGGATTACATGACCTAGCCAGCCAGAACTTTTCTCTCGAAAACTCGTAACACAGACTCGTCAGATGTTGTTATCGTCTATGCCTCTGCTCGATATAGCAGGACGAGAATAATGAGTGACTTATAGAATAGAGTTTTGTTTTTGTTCGTCGAGAGAGGACTTTACTGCTCAATTGCCTACTTAGTACGAAGTAGCACATGTTGGCAAGTGTTACTCCGCGTTGGATTTCGTGGCTGTCGTTGTTGTTGATGTTAAAGCTGGTTCATTACATTAGGGATCTGGATGGTATGGGTATTAGCTGGACTGACGGACGATTAGATGTTAGTAGTGTGATCTCCACTAGTCGGAATACCGAACAGTTAGGGTTGTTTGCGCGTGAATTATTTAAGCGGCGAAGGCGGTTAGCTTGAAATTAGGGTTAAATTTAGATGATTGGTGTGTGTATGGGATGTATGTATGGATTCCAACCCCTGGCCAGCAGTCCAGAGCCGTATGGAAGCTTAACTGGTAGTAGTTTCGGCTACGAGGTCTGACCGGAGACTAAATTCTGGTACCATGGGGAGCAGGAGTCCTCGGAGGTAACTCCAACCTGCTCATGCGGACTGGCCCCTTGGGGAGTATCGTGGTGGTTGTGGTTAAAACAAAAATGCGGGAAGAACTGACTTTGTCAGTTGAATGTGGAGTTGCATTGCAACCGGGTGCCRGACCCAAAGTACAGCAGAGGCTTTAGATGGGCCTCGAACCCGACCAAGGTGGTTAGTGTGTCCATTCCACACTGCCAATTGGTACTCAAAAAGGCTTAGCATTCTCAGAACGCTGATCAACGCATTGATGTGATCCGCTGTACTTTTGAGTGCCGTGGAGTAAGGCTGTCGTCAGCAGGTATCCACGTTAAACACACCGGACGTTGTCAAGTCACGAGTGCGACGACTGTTTGTTTTATGGCAGGAGATATTACGTCTTGCCCACGTTCACCACCAGAACCATTTGCTTCGCCTCTTTGACCAACTTGGAGAAAACAGAACTAATGGCGCGGTTGTTATGAAATAAAGCACTGCCAGCTTTTCTCACTTTTTCTTCCACTTTTTGCTTCCACAGCAGTTTGCTGTCCAAGACAACCCCAAAGCACTTGGTTTTTGAGAGATTTATCAAAGAGACCTCCATATAGATGAATTTTGTGGTTTATTGTGAATACATGCAGATCCGTTTTCTACGGGTTCAGCCGCAGATCCGCTGGCGATTCTGGACAGTATTGAGAGTGGTGGTCATAATACTGCTAATGGTCTGTAGACAGCGACCAAACGATCTATTTACATTTTTTGAACAAAAAATTTCAATTCGAACAAAATACTTCCATTTCATTTGAAGTGAAAGAGTTCTATACAAAATTGTGTGCATCGGCTGCTTGATTTGTTGATACCGTCTTCAAAATTTCAAGATGATGGCTTCAAGATGCGATTTGCAGTAAATTTCGCTACTTCGTATCGTCCAGCTGCCTATGTGTTAAAAACTCAACGATAAGGTGGTCATGAAGCTACCACACGTAGTCTTCATATAACTTACTAAAAGCGCGATAAATCACTTAATAAAGGAGGCATAAGTATTAAATTCATAACCAGCATGGCAGGGAAAGGCTTTTACAGAGCCGGTGTAAAAAGTGGACAATGTGCGTGGCACCGCCCATTTTTAGGTGAAAAACTATACTTCAGGAATTACATGATTAATTTTTATAATACCATATCTGATGTTTGAGGTTATACAATAACTATTTTATATAATGGCGAAATCAGGTTGACAACCACGCGTACTTCGCATATAACAAGATTTGGAATTCCATTTGGCTCTTTCACCTTACATTACACAGATCAAACATCAATGTAGTTATAAGAGTAAAACTTTCCCAAATATTGCCTTTAAGATATTTAATCTAACATCCAAAAGGTGTCGAAATCGGAATACAACTTTTCGCAGATATGAAATATATATGTGTACAACAGTGCATACAGCTGATTTTTCTGATGAACAAATGGGTCAGTCTGTGAGTTTTAGTATTAATTTTCGGAGAAAATATGTCTGCCATAACAGTGTGCGCGAAATTGTTAAAACCGCATTATTGCTTCTCTTAACACCCAAGTATCGAATAAAAATATTTTTGAAGTTCCGGTTGACTTTATATTGCATTTACCGTTCAATATGTAAGAAGTGTTAATGAAATTCAGAAGTAATAACTTTCTAATAAGAGTGTTTCTTCTTGCCTGTGATTGTAAATAATGAATTTTCTGCTTTTAATTAAAACGTATACAAAAATACTATATATCACCTTACATTGCTGGTAGGCCCTCTCTATAGAACTTTTGTTGTTTGTCTATTGTTTAGAAAACTATGCTAGTGGATCGAAGCTAGAACACTCGCGTGGCAGCTCGGCATGCTGATAATTTATATATACAGTATATTTTATAGGGTCTCCGACGTTTCTTGTTGTGTGTTAAAAAGTACGTGACAAACTTAATACTTTGGTGTGTGTAAAATAGGTAAACCGTTCTTTTCAAACGAAATAATATTGAATTACAGAAGCAATAAATAGAAATATCAACTCCTTAATTTCTAATACCATAACTCTCCATATACTGAATAACCGTAAAAAGCAAACCGAAATAAAGGAAGAAGTCAGGCCAAGGAATGTGAGCATTCATTTTATGTATACATCTTTCTTTTGTGATACGTAACAACAACTGCAGCTGCAATTGCAACACCCTTTATGCGTCTCCACTAGCGGTTACCAAGAACTGCATGCCCATTTAAATTTGTGTGTCCTTAACAACAATCTTCAAAAAGTCTCTCATACATGTTGCAACTTACATTTTTTTCGCACTGAAATAACACACAGCAATAACACTGAAACCCTTAAGCTACTCCCTATTTCAATATCGTCGTTCAATATTCACTTTGTCTCAGGACTTGCTCGCCTGTTTCTTGACAAAACTTTGAAACAAACAGCAATTGCGCACACACATGTGCACACATGTTTTGCTGGAAAATACAACTTTTTCATACACCATTATATGTATGTATGTATGCACTTGAAAAAAAAAACAACAAATAACACATAGTCACATAGATTGAAGAACAAAAGCACAACTGGGTTGTATGACGAAACAAAGCGACACGAAGACGACGATGTCTACCAATGCCGGTCACAATACCAGCCAAGCAGTGGCGTAGGAGTAGGGTGGAGGGTTGGGAGAGCGAGAGGAAATATAGCCAAAACTAAGTGGCGTAAAGTGTTTTATTGTAATGTTTATATACATGCAGACATGACTAAGTATGTATATAAATATGTATGTGTTTGACAATGCTGTTATGTATATATGTACATATACTTGTATTTGTACATACATATATAATATATATTTTCCAAGTTATGTGAATAAATGTACATATGTGTGCGTAGGCTGTAAAAATTGTCGGGAATGTCGACGAAGTCACTTTTTGCTGGCGAGGGTGTTATTTTTTTATTTGTTGTTGTTGTGTTTTTCTTTGTTCTACGCATTCTTTACTTGCTTTACTTTTCATGTTCGCTCAAAGCGAGTTACTAAGTAAAAATTTGCCTCGACACATACTATATCCATTGAAGTTGTCTGCGGCGTTGAGTTGGACTCTGGGGGTGCCTGTGAAGCAGCAGCAACACACTCGTGGGCACATATATAATATATATATACATACATATGTATCTATGTACGAATATATTAATACTTTTCTGTCACTGTGTGTGGTGCATGAGTAATTTCGCAGGCGAGTCAAAAAGTCGCTGTTGGCGGCAACAGTGTTCGCTATGTTCAGCGATGAGTGTTACTAAATTCCATTCGTCGAAAAATGTTGTTGTTTTTGTACAGCTTTGTATTAACGGTTGTTTTTTCGCTGTATTAATGGATGTTATTGCTTTTCGTGAGACAAAGCTCGTTGCTTGCTTTCTATTAATAATTTAATTATAGGTTATGTTGAAGAAACCAAATCCATTGTTCGGCAGCCAAGAAGCGTAAATGCTGCTCTTCCTTTGTAATTCCATTATTATTTAGAGAGAACCTTATAAAATTTACGAAGGAAGTATATATGGAACAATAAATATATAATTAGTTCCAAAATTTAACAAATCCTCGATATAAAATCCGCTTTTTGAACTATATACTACGATCATTCATATAATACTACTACCAGGCAGATAAGTTCATGGCCTCTGCATCAAAGCATTTTTATCTCCTGTCCATAGAATGAACCAGATGTGACTTAGACTCAAGTTAGTACGGATTTAATACATATTTTTATTCGGTTTTTTTAAAGAAAGTAATTACTTTATTTTTTCGATTTGTTCAGCGATGAAGTTCAATTCTAGTTCAATGGGCCCGTGAATAAACATAATTATCATGTGATGTGATGATAAGCAAAAAGCCATTGTTGAGACGGTGTGTT
This sequence comes from Bactrocera latifrons, assembly GCF_001853355.1. Classification (NCBI taxonomy): domain Eukaryota; kingdom Metazoa; phylum Arthropoda; class Insecta; order Diptera; family Tephritidae; genus Bactrocera; species Bactrocera latifrons. Next base: position 697,908 of record NW_017537445.1, read on the forward strand.
CTATGAGTAGAAGGAATCATTGGTCCATATATCTTTAATAATGAAGCAGTCAATAGCAGTTATTATAATCAAGAGAGAACGCTGTAGAGCCTGTTGTTCCAAGAAGACGGCGATACATGCCCCACAGCCAACGCAACAATCAATTCATTGACGGAATCTTGTCGTTGAGCTATAGGCTGGCTTTCTAGATTGATTGCTGATATAGAGCCCCAATTGCTGCAGAAAGGTCGAGTATTTGGCCTCTGGGCTAAAATTTTTTTGAGCCAACCGCGATGGTCACTTGGACGAAATCATTTTTAAAACATAATGACAAACCCTTACCTTTACAATAAAACTACACTACGTTACATTATAGTATATACGTTTAATTTCTTCTTGAAACCGACATGGTTAAAGCACGAAGGTTTGCGGCAAGTCATTCGTACATAGGCAGTTTCTTTCTGCTGGAAGCGTATTGATTTAAAAAAAGCATAGAATTCAGTTGAATTGATTGCAAGTTGTCAGATTCATGTACATGTTTCAGACAAAATCCTTTATACTCTTCCTTCTGTTAACGGCAAGCTAGAAATTGTTGGTTATGTTGATTAGCAATCGAACTGAAAAGGGGTATAAGGAGATATTTTATTGGTGGAGGATATATAGGTATCGGCTTAATGATGGACTTTTGCTTTCAATTTTGTCAATATTGGTAACCATCAGAAATAAATGTGTAGGAAAAATCTGATATAATCGGTTTGGCTTTAATCAGATATCTTTTCCTGGGTCACAAAATCTTGCATTATCTTTAAAGTTACTGTTTGTGTTCTTATTATTAAGTGGTAACTCGACAAAATGATTATTTTCACCAATTTTTTTCATGTCATAAATGAATTCATTTTTTTATAACTTTAAAATATATTAAATGGCAATTTTTTTTTTTGGAAATTCAGCCATTGGTAGCTGGTTTCCGGAGGCACCGCCCAAAACCGTCTCCTCATGGGGGTCAGCATAACAGACGAAGGACTCATCTAAAATCAAACTTCATCGGTTAGTAGGTCGTGATTGGTCAAAGAATTTGGAAAAATATAGTTACTTTTTGGCAAAATCTAGCCTGACATATGGCTCTCCCAAAGGTTCTATGAAACTTTGAGAAAAGTTGGGACTTTTAATATTCAAATTTGGAGAGGCCAAGTCTCATTAGAACTTTTACCAACAGTATGAAAATTAATAAAATAGGATGATAACCCCGCCCTCTTCTCATGTAGCGGTACTGTTAAAACTATTTAAAGCGCCATAAGGTAATAACTAAATATGCAAGAGGCATTAAATTTTACCCCCCAGATGGTATGAGAGTGCTTTAAAGGAGCCGAGTTAAACATTTTTAGTTAAAATCACATATCTCAGGACCTGATCTACCGATTTCAACCGAATTCGATGCATAACATTATTCTAGCATTCTTATTTCACAGTATGAAAATGGACTGCAAACACGCCCACTTCTCATATAACACAATTAAAAATTCCAATAGATATTTGCACCTTCTGATATTTTTTTTTTTTTTATAGTAGGAGGAAGCAACGAAAGCCGGAGTGCGGGACTTTAATCCGCTAAACCTAACCTACTCCCACCGCATGTCTCTCCCACGGGACCACTGGACAAAGTATCACTTCGTGGGAGAGAAAAAGACGTTTAAGTCTCCTCTATTGCACGGACTGACTGACGCCTAATCTGTTCTAAATGTCTCAATTTTGTCATCATTACATTTGCCGCTCCGCTGACAGCTTTCCACTTTACAGAGGACTCGCACTTGAGTGCTGTCAAATTTTCCACCGTAATACTACCTCCGAGGGTGGTTTTCAGCTTTTCCCTTATACTTGAAAACCGAGGGCGATAAACGAACACGTGTTCAGAGTCTTCTACTATACACTCTGTACATGTCGCACAGCATTGACTAAAGTCATGACGATACTTGAATATTTAGCTTCTGAAGCAACCATGACCACTGATTATTTGGGTAAGGTGGAAATCCAGGTCTCAATGTTGTCTACCTATCCACAAATGTAAGTCCGAAATCAGTCGGTAGATCCACCGTCCTTTGCATGAAGTTTACCACATTGAAATGCTTTTTCTTCTCTCTTCTCTTTTTGCTGTGGTAGACGTCTCTGATAGGTTATATATTCGAGCGAATTCATTTCCCTGCATGTCAATCGGCGTTATACTGGCTAATACCTCAGCAGCGTCACTTGAAATGGTTCGGAAGGCATTTATCACACGTATTGCTGAAAGCCTATGCACTTAATTGGTCTAGCATATGATTTTGTTTCTAGCGCCTGTAGCCATATTGGAGCCGCATACAGGATCACTGAGCTTATTGCCTTGGCTATTAAACATCGTCGGCTGGAACGCACACAGCCTTTATTTGTCATCATTCGATATAACGCATTATATATTTTATTTGCTTTACTTGTCGCATTTTCCGAGTGGTTCTTGAACTTTAGCCCTGAGTCCACTGTTAGCCCAAGATACTTCAACTGCGGCTGTGAAGTAATCTCACATTCTCCTATGGTCAGTGATATTTTCTCCTCAATTTTCCTTGATCTTATGAACAGGACTTCTGTTTTCTGCTCAGCCAGCTCTAGACTCATTGTAGCAAACCATCGGCGCAGACCATTTATGCTGTCATTGCATTTGATCCGGAGATCATCCAGATGTTTAGCTACAGCTACCACTATGAGATCATCCGCATAAGCGATTGTTTTCACATTTTTTGGTTGCGGTATTCTTAACACCCTGTCGTACATCAGATTCCATAGCCTTGCGAGCCTTGCGGTACTCCACTGGAGATAGTGTAGCTCTGAGTGMYYTCRTCCGTCTCGTATAGCAATCTCCTATTTTGAAAATAACTCATTATAATATTTATCAGATAATGAGGAGCGTGTATATCGTGTAGAGCTTTTATTATATTTGCCCACTTTGCGGAGTTGCACGCATTCTTCACATACCCTCTGGTATGCAAATCAATTAATGTTATGGGATTAAAATTTGAACAAATAATCCTTTTAAAGTATGCAACCTTGTGACCAAAAATTGTTCAAGCTCATAAGTAAGTACTGATATTTGGACCCARTACCGATAGTTGACTTTTGATCGAATTGATTGAAATTCAGGGATAATACTTCTGCTACAATAGTTTGTTTGTATGTCGAAAATGGAATGGATCGGACCAATACTTCCTTTAGCCGCCATATACCTAATATAAAGATTTTCGAATTAACTGGTGACTTTATACCGCATATATCGGCTAATATGTGAGTTTTCTCAATGAAAATGAGAGAACGAAAAACTCGAAGTCTTTCTAACTAATTCTCTTTGGTTCTTATACCAATTCGTGTCAGAGAAGTGCAACTGTAGAACTGCTTGGATTCCGATCCGCTGGTTGACGGTTTGCACCTGAAGGTATTTCCCAGGCTTTGATTTTTGCAAGTTGCGAACTTAGCCTTACTTGTTTAAATATAGAATTTAATACACGTCCCTTTCTCTCCAATAATCTGTTTATTTGTCGAAAACGCTAATATTGTGGCATTATAAAGATACTTTTGCCATTTTATATGCTATAAGAATCAACAGTTAAAGGTAACGTGCAGTCAAAGTTAGGCTTTTTTCTTGTCTTTGGCTATTTCTGAAGAGCTCTGCTATTGAAAAACCTTGTCGAACTCATCGAACCATCCTTTGAAACTTTTTCTATTTCACTGCGTTTTTTGCTCTAATTCTCTGTCTCGTTTGCTTTTTCATTTCTCCATTATTTAACACCTTTTTACAGTAACAACTTCACATCCTTTAACTGCATTACGGGAGGTGGCAACACCACACAAATGGCAAACTTGCGCTCACAAAAGCTCACTAATCGACAGTTATACAAATCTAACCACCTAGTTGCGACACATACATAGATGGCATACTGATTCAAACATAAACACATATACATATGTTCGTTTGTATGTAGAAGAGATTAAGCGCTCGTAAGTCCGATTCGCTACAGTCTAGTCCATTAGCTGGCATTTTAACTTTTCCAGCCGCATAAACTTACAAATACAACTGTAAATGCTAATATACATAAAGGTGTATGTGTGTGTGTGTGTGCACAGAAATATCGGTGTGTGTGTTTATTGCTGCTTTTGAATTTTTACACGTTACTTTCTGCTTTCATATGTGCGTGTGTGTTGGTGCATAGGTGGTGTTTTCGGCTGCGTGCATTCGTTGTAATGCGATTAAGTGTGGATTGCGCGCACGAACAACAACAACAATAACGACAAGTGGCGCACTCATATAATAAAAAAAAACACGAACAACAACGAAAAAGTAATACAAATTAAAAGGGTGCTCTGGCGAGAAATAGCAATAAAACAAATGCAGAAATTGCGCGCAGAAAAGGAAAAAAAAAACAGCTAAAACGACAACAACAAGTGCGACATAAGAAAGGCGCCAAAAAGAAAATAAAAACTGAATGAACAGAAAAATTAAAGGCTGACGGCATTGTAACGAAATAAAGTAACAACAACAACAAAATAAAAGGAAACAGCAACAACAACAACAGCATAATGGAATATCATGTAGCCAGTTGCAAAACTCAAAATGGCTTTACCTTAATGCCGCCGTCTACAACAACAACCACAACATTTGCAAACCAACAACTACACAATAACCCAAGCAGCTGGGTGGCAACTTGGCCATTAAGCAAAAGTGCCAAAGCGTGGCAACACTCGTGGGAGCACTCTGTCAGCAGCCACTTGCGCCTTTATACGGCCTTTATGTTTGGTCATTTTTATGCATGTAAATATGTATTGTGTGTAAGCATGTACAAACATGTGTACGAGTGTGTATGCATGTGAAAATACTATTTCAACAGTTTTAATATTTAATAAAAATTGATTGTTTGTGGTAATAATTTTCACCTTCACTGAGTATAAGCCTTCTCACAAAACGTAATGGAAACATTTGTCTGTTGTTGTTGCTATTAGGAATGATACCGCGTTGTAGTCCTTAGCTGGAAGATACAGGATGCGTTCAGAAAAGTAGACTCAATTGTCGTGGGATCACATGCAAGCTTTGAGGAAGCTTTGTTCATTTTGTATGGCAGCTAAAAGCTATAGTGGAATTTCGGGTAATTTTCAGGGAGAAAAGGACGTGTGCAAAATTTGGGACCGATATCTCAAAAACTGGGGATAGACGGTCGGGTGAGATTAAATTGACTGAGCTCGTCTTACTGATCACATATATAAATATCTATATATAGATATATTATATATTAAAGCTTCTACGATGTTTTCGGCTAGGCATTGAAATCTTCGTGGAAAATTTAATATTCACTGGTAAGCGTAGATAGAGCCACCAAAAATAGCACAAAAAAGTTGTATATTTTTCTCAACAATACACTTCTTTACTATTTGAAGTGGTTGTCAAGAGTTTTTTCGCTCATTTCGAAATGCGAAAGTAATCTTCGAAAAAGAGAAAACATTTTTGTTTCCAAAATCAAGCATTTTCCATTATCACTTTTCAGAAGTTACGAACTCTGAAATTTTTCAGCGCGAGAAGCTTTTGACTTACCAAACGTTTTTGGCTATCAAAGCAATTAACAATGTGAGCAAAACACTCATTGTTATGATCTTTAAATTTCCTTACTATCCAAAGTTTTAAAAAACTGCACCCACAGACTCATTAATAAGTCACCAAGCCGTTTTTTCATGTAAGTTTCTACTACTTCATGTGACAATTGTGAACTTTAACAATACTCCAAGAATAATTTAACTTCACTTAATATTGATTGAATAGTTTTGAACAATGATGGCCTTAGTTAAAAGTTCTAGCTTGATATTTTTTCTAAAAATTCCATCTGTCTGCTCATTTCAGTTTGCTTGACGATAACGAAATCGCTTATATCGTTGGCTTGGCTAACTTATTTCTTATATTAGAGGAAAAGTTAAGCCAGCTGTCAGTACCTTAAACATAGCAGGGAGAGATCCGAATCAATCGGAAAATATTTGGTTTAAAAGTTTCGCTAAAATTTTTTGAAAAAAAAAAGGTATGTTTGAGCTTTGTTCGATTCGTTACTCAGCAAGATTCGACAAATTGAAAGAAACTATTAAATTAAAAATAATATTTCAAGACGTCTTATTGCGGCAACTTATCTTATCAACTGAATCTGGTTCAAGAAGGGTGGTATCCTGAGTATTTTAAAGCGGCTAACAGCCTTCTAGAGCTCTAATATAGGCTTACATAAAATACCAGAGCCTTATAAGCCTACGATAATCGCGTCTGAACAGCGCATTGATAATATTTGCAAAAAAAAAAAAAAAAAAAAACAAGTAAGGAGGGGCTAAGTTCGGGTGTCACCGAACATTTTATACTCTCGCATTATAAAGTGATAATCGAGATT
>NW_017537445.1:705020-707616 GCF_001853355.1 Bactrocera latifrons
CTATATCTGACTCTTTTAGTTTTAGGACTTACAAACAACCGTTATGTGAACAAAACTATAATACTCTCTTTAGCAACTTTGTTGCGAGAGTATAAAAATATAAAAAAGTGATAAGAGTTCTTGAAAACAGAGGAATATGAGTGTCGAAACATCGAACAGGGATATTTTTCTGAAACTTTCTAGCTAAAAACATAAATTGTGTTCTAAAAAATTGATCTATATTAACTACAGATCCGTTTAGTAGTGCCATCTTCAATACACATACATTTATATCATTCCTTACGTTCAGCAAATTTAATATTTTCTTCCAAAAGTCTTTTCTGTCGATCTACAATGTGTTTTCTTAAGAAAACTTTTCATTGAAAGCCAAATAAATGTTTTTTATGTCACGCCGCCATATTACTAAAACCATTTATCGGCGAATTCATAACAACAACGTCGACAATCCATTGTCCTCAATTTGGTTCGAACTCTTAATGAAATAACAACAAAGCACACCAACAAATGAAACCATTAAAGAATGAAAACTTTATTCGAAAATAAACATAATAGAAAGGACAATTTCTTCACAAAAGCGACAGAAACTCCGACAAGCAGAAATAGTGGAGAAATACAACAACATAATAATATAGAGAGAAAAATAAAGCGAGCTTAAAAACTCCGAAAAATCAACAATGAAAATCCATTAAGCATTAAGAATTATGAGTTTACGCCGCAGGAAACGCGAAGTGACAAAACGAGCAAGATATGTATGGGGGATATGGGGCACTGGTGAGGTAAAGAAATAGCTTAACTAAGCATGTGACTCCCTCTTAGTAGAGCAATAATAGTGAAAGAGTTATCTTAAATTAGCAAAAGAACCTGGTGCCACCGTAAAACTACGAGCCGATGACTTGTAGCAAAGTACGAACGATTGGTAAGGCATATTAACACGCGCTAGATGGTAACGAGAATAATGTATATACTTGTATGTATACGGGGTCTTGGTAAATGTCTAGTGCTTTCAATTCAGAGCTCCGGAGCCAATCGCTTTTATGCTCAATTATACATATCTCTTGAGAGAACTTTGCCATAAGACGACTTGTTGAATCATAAAATCAGACGGCAATTGTGAAATGACCAACTATAGAGATTAAGTCGAACATCGTATTTACGACGGATGAATTTTGGTTGAATAAATATGGAATGCATAAAAGTGTGCCAAGTATGGTACATGCCATCTCTGTTCTTTGACTAACATATATATCAATTAATTGCTGTCCTAAATATTAGTATATATGTAAATACTTCATGGGTTTCAGTGTAAATTTTATAGAGGACCAAAGCATTAACGGTACTATTTTTAGCAACATAATCGACTTTATAATCTCGCTTTAAAACATTTAGAACACAGGGTCTACATTGAACTTATGTATCTAGTACTATTTTGTAACTTACTTTACCTATTTCTAACATATTTTACAAAATCATTCTTTGAATGTTTACTGATCTTCAGCGTGCGAACTATTTTTGGGTTAGGTCTGGTCTTAAATTTTGAGAGTCACATAAAACTACTTAACGGGTTTTTATGCCGAGGAAGTTTGTAACACCCAGAAGAAAACATGGGCGATTCTAGATAGATAGGTAAGTAATAGAGTGGATGTCTGATGGCGCACCTGGCTTTTAGGAGACCACTTTGAAACAACCGGAACTGAAACCCCTCACTCTTATTTATCTCCTCTGACCACCCAGTGCTTTGATGAAGTTCATCAATGCAAAAAGTTTTATTTGCGAAATCTTCAGAACCCTAGTCCGATAGTTGCGATTATTTTCCTATACAAAGCCTTGAATTCGCATAGAAGATGTTTTATAGTCCCCTCTTCTTCTACTTCCTGTGAGCTTCTGCAATAGTCATCATATGATGTCCCTAGATTGCTAATATGTCTGTCAATTAGAAAGTGTTCTGTTAGCACTTCTAGTAGAGTATCAGTCGTCTTGAGTTTTAAAATTCCATTCGTGCCACATTTTTCCACGATTTTGGTATCTACTTTTGCCAAAAAGACACCACCACCCACTCGAGGTTCGAACTAGAACCTACCCGTATATATAGTATGTTTATCCCTGCGACCTTACCATGAAAGCTTCCCGTTTAAAATTAGTCAAAAGTAGCTCGTCTTGTCCCCTATTGTTAGCCTGGTTTCATTTCTTAAATGCACCTTAACTTCTGGAGTTTCTTTTTCACAGTGAACAATACTAGTTCTGGTTTGCTATCATATACATACAAGTAAGTTTAGTCTGCACGCAAGATCTTACAAAACTTTACTTAGTGTTAAGATCCAGAGAGGTAGGATATATATCATATATATATATATATATATAAATTACGTGCTTTACGAGCTTTGCCAATTTAGCAATTTACGTCAGGCGGTACCGATAACCAGCCGCCACTGGATATGTTGCCAGATAAACTGATCCATTAAAATCAAAAAATTAAATCTCTTCTAGTTTCACACATTCGCGGTTATTTTTATACTCTCGCAACAAAGTTGCTAAAGAGAGTATTATAGTTTTGTTCACATAACGGTTGTTTGTAAGTCCTAAAACTAAAAGAGTCAGA
>NW_017537445.1:708191-710391 GCF_001853355.1 Bactrocera latifrons
GTGATGACATGTACCAAATATGGGTGAAATCGGTTCACAACCACGCCTGAAATCTCGATTATCTCTTTATCATGCGAGAGTATAAAATGTGCGGTGACACCCGAACTTAGCCCTTCCCTACTTGTTAATAATATAGTACACTAGTTATATAGGTACAATTCCAGGGCTCTGGCTCTATAAACCTAAAACGTTCTGATTATAACGATCATATATAAGGTCCTTGACCATTTTAGGAGAGTTCTAGTTAGTTTTTTTGCTTGAAAGCTTGATGTACAAGCAGTAAAACTTAAAGCACACTTTAGTAGAAATAAAAGTCTCAAAACAAAAAACTTCGTAACACATGGGTTATCAAAATGCACTCTAACGGCAAATATTTTGATCTCTTCCGTCACTTAGCTGGCAAAAAGTCGCTTATTGTTGTCTATTTGGCCAAAAGTTTCACAAAATATAACGGAATATTTAAGCGCCTAAAAGCAGGCTGGCTTTACAGTAACTTGGGTGTCACAGCAACGCACACATACAAATGAACGTTTAATCGCTTTTGCTGGATTAATGAAAAATATAAACACACACACACAAACACATTGAAATATGTGTATTATATATAGATACATATATAGTTTCATTGATATATGGTATATATAGTACAAATATAGATGTGACTGCTCCACTAGTCAAACAAAAGGCTTAAGTAACGGTTACAAGGTCTATTGTGGCAAATAAAAACAAAATGAAAAAACAACATACGCACACATATCCACACATAAATGCTGTGTGGGTGGGTACGCAAGTCGTCCCTTGGCCACAGTCAATAGCATGCGAACAAAACCGAAGCATATTTCGTTAAATGTGACTATCGCACGATTTGTAACCAACGACGACGACATGCCGGCTAAGTCGCTTTGATTACAAAACAACAAGAACAACAAAAGGTCGAAGGGACATAAAATACAAACAAAGTAAGAATAAAAGCAGAATAATCGAGCAGTCATTTGTGGAGGTGGGGAGAGTGAAAAGATTGTGGCTATAACTGCGGTTGGTGAGCGATGATCACAACTGTTCTATAAATGTATGCACTATACATATTTATGTATGTACCTACATATATGTGACCTGGTCTACGGAAAGGGGGCTTAGGTGTCGAAAAATCCAAAAAATCAATTTTCAGTCTTTAGTTGATTCGGATGGAAGATGAGATTTTTAACAGCTGTTTCCCAGAAAACTAGTTTTCGCACGTTAGCTCCAGGTCACATATATTACTACTATTATATGAACTAATGTGAGAGCTGTTAAATTTTTATTTATGGTAGTGAGGTGTTGAGGGTAGAAAGATTGCATATCCTACACATAAACCGTTTGATCAAATTTGACCCGGACTAAAATTTTCACGTATATTAATACACATATCGGCGTTGTTTCAAAATAAAGGCGTTTTATGCCAATGGGTGTAAGCCAAAATCCAACTTTCTATATACTTATTATAAGTCTTGGTTGGGAAGGGTTTCAGTTTCGCATTATTTTTGTAGCGCCATTTGTAAGGTTGTTGAATAGTGTCGGTATCATATTCATAACCCCACGTCTCGTCACCTATAATGATGAGTTTGATGATTGTTGGGACCTTAGCTCCATTGTTTAACATCTCTTTTGCGACTTTCACTTAACGTCCGTTTTGCAAAAGGTTCAAGTATTTTCGTACGAGTTTAGCATTGATCTCAAAACATTAACCAAAATGTGTTGAAGCGATCCATGAGTGATGTTGTGATCCTCACCTATCTTTCTAAGGCCAACATGACGATTATCAAGCACTGTTTCTTTAACTCTTCGACCAAATAGCAGATAACTTGTATAAGGGTACATACATCCTTCAGTTTCGACGGAATTTTTTTCTTCAAATGCTGTGTAAATCAGAAACATAGTTCAAAACCTTGGCCAACAATGATGTTACCTGTGGAGTTGCCCATTTTCAGGTGGTTTGCAGTGGATACTTTAGATAATGCCACATATTTCAAAAAAATATTGCACATGTTTTCAAAAAAATATTGAGAAAAAAGGTGTTGGAGAGAATAATATTGTTATTGGGGGCTTTAGTGGGATCGCCCACGGTCATTTGATTTTAATACCTTTAAATTTTGGGAGGGGCGCAATCCGCGAACGAGCGGAATTAGCCGAGTCATAAAAGGCAAGGGAGTTTTAAGCGTTG
>NW_017537445.1:710709-734304 GCF_001853355.1 Bactrocera latifrons
CTGACCCATTGATGAGTTTTACAAGAAATATTATACCAAGCATTTCTCTACGACTAGCGAGTGTAGGGAGATTTATAAGCTTGAAACGGTTAGTGTAAGAGAAAAGATTTAAATTGGTATCCCAATGCAAATGATTTAAGGCAAAAAGTAAAAATTGTTTTTGCACGGACTCTATTTTCTCAGAATGAACTTGATAACAAGGGTTCCATACGACGGAAGCATACTCTAATATAGGCCTCACCAAAGATGTATAAAGAATTTTTGTGGTAATTGGTCTAAATTCTTTAGACCAACGTTTAACAAAACCAAGATCATCTTTAGCTTTAAAAACCATGGAAGATGTGTGAAGATTAAAATTGAGTTTGGGGTCCATRGYTACTCCCAAGTCAACAAAACTGCATACTTGCTCCAACCTAAAGTTTTGTATTACGTATGAAGTAGGGTVWACAGATCTACGTGAAAAGCACATCGTTTTACATTTTTTAAAGTTCAATGGCATGTCATTTCTAACACACCAAGAAACTAGGTTGTYTAAGTCTGTTTGCAACTGACATCTTTCGCTATAAAACCAAGAAGATCAAGTTTATTCAAAAGAACTGAATGGTTTACTTTATCAAAAGCTTTACTAAAATCTGTGTATATAACATCAGTATTCTTATTCTCCCTAAAACCCGTTGATACATGTGATACAAATTCAAGCAAATTAGTTATTGTAGATTTCTCTTTACGAAAACCATGCTGAGAACAAGAAATTAGTGGAGAGATCCGGAAGGTTATGTCGTCTGTTATAATTGCTTCAAAAAGTTTAGGTATTGCAGACAACTTTGCTATTCCCCTTTAGTTTTCAATAGATGACCTAAATCGACTCTTATGCAAAGGAATTATAAATGACTTTTTCCATATGGATGGAAATAAGCCTTGCATAAGAGATGAATTAAATTGTGTTGTTAGGGGTTATATTTATAAAAATTATCAAATATCTTATCCTTTTTCCTAGTATTGCAAAAATTCAGTTTAAAATATTTTTTAATATAATTTTCAAATTAAAAATTATAAAATATCTTATACTTTATCATTGAAAATAATAAAAAGAGTTTGGGGTCCACCTGCCCTTTTCAAAAGTAGCCTCAAAATTGTGGTATACAATTACCTTTTGGCATCGCTTTCCTTTGTTACCAATATTGCAAGATTGCTAATTGTATACAAATTATAGAAATTTGTTAAGTTTTTCATTTTTATTCATTTCAATTTAACAACCATTCACATAGATTATACTCGTATATTACTTTTCATAAATTTGGCTTAAAAATATTAAATAGGTGGCAAACTTTTTTCAAGACAAGTTTTATAAATATATTATAATATTTTCTTTATTTTTTATTAAATTAGTGATCCTGAAAAAGTTGCAACATCTAGAAAACCTTTCTTAAATAGCTTTCCGTTGGAACAACGAAAATAGTGATGAAATAAATGTTAGAAATTTGTTAAATTGAAATATGTAATTTTTTTTTTTAATTTTAATTTCCCAACATTTCTCATACATATTGTACATACTTTTTAATAAATTAAGCTTGAACAAAATCAAATAGGTGGCAATCCTAACTTTTTGTTCAAAAATAGTTGAAACTGTAAGCTTTCTATTTTCAGTTAAGTTCAATATCCTTTCCTAGTATATTTTAGTGTATTTATTTTTGAAACAGGTGGCAGCTAAATTGAAAATATTTTTCCGCTTGAGCTTTCATTTATTTTGTAGCCTTTTTGTAGAAATATATTCTAATTTTATCTCTTAAAATTTTTGTGATTTACATTCTCAAACAGGTGGCAACACTTAAAAATTTTTATGAGCTGTACGCTTTCTCAGTTCCTCTTAGCTTGATAGTCGTGTTGTGGTACTACTCTATTAAGTCAGATTGTTTGACATAAAAATTTTCTCATAGGTGGCAACCATTATTTTATATTTAGCTGCCGTTAAGGATGGTCGAGTATTATATCGAACAAAGACATGTATTAGATAATATATTAGGTTGTCAAAAAAGTCTTGCGGTATTTTTATTGAATTTTCAATTGTTCACAAAATTTTTTTTGATGACTCATGTCCAGCTCTTGACCGATGCTATGGCTGCTACTATGCCGGTCTCTTTCGACCAATTCAGCGCTTTTATCGCAATTTTCGATGACAGGCCTTCCCGAGCGTGGCGCATCTTCGACCACCTCTACACCAGAACGAAAACGTCGAAACCACCGTTGTGCGGTGGAAATGGAAACTGTATCGGGTTCATAAACTGCAAAAATTTTATTGGCGACTTGAGATGCTAGAACTAGCGAAAATACCGCAAGACTTTTTTGACAACCAATGTAATCAAATCAAACATCACGATAGTGATATCGTGACCGGATTTTGTTGCATAACGACTTTTTGTTGCACTCTATTTCCATTTCTATTCCTTAAAAATGTGTCTTGCATATCGTAACAGTTTTGAGTTTAATCTAAGAGCTAGGCCAGGTAGTCGTCTACATTATGTAGTGTGTCTGACGGTCATATCGGCCAAGAAGTGCCTGATTTGTAAACTTTTCTTTGCTAAGTGGAAAGCTTTGGAAAATGTTTTTGTTTAAGCGAATATATTTGGAAAATTCCTCAAGTCCCCAGTGCTGTCAGTCCCGGATTATGTCTAACCTCAACATGAAATAGTTGCTAGAATACTTTGTAAAACACTTTTATCGATCTCCAACAACTGCAATAACAACAAAATAGCATTCTGGGTCGCCATTATTTACTCTAATGCGCCGCTTAATGTCACAGTAGATTTGTGACGGACGAGAACATTGTATTAACGCACATATATTTGTAGGTGTGTATGAGTCTGCCTCTAATGCCATCAGCGTCGCTAACAACAATAAACGCAGCCATTCCAACAACACAAGCCAACCTTTTACGATATAAAAGCCGCCAATGGTCGTAGTAATAATGAAAATAATAGTCATAGTAGTAATAGTAATAGCAACAAAAACAAAAATAACATACATAGCATAAGCTGTGTTGGCAGCAAAACATTGTGGCTTAGTGCATTTGCAATTATGTTTATGATTTTACACATTTTGCAACTGACGGTCTATTAATAGATACATATATAGTAGATACATACATGTACATACATATGTACATCAGTTTGTATATGTATTTGTGTTTGTATTACATTGAATTCTAACTTCATATAGTATGTGTGAGTATGTAATGTACCATAAAACCCATTATGGACAACACTCAACGAAAACAACAACAAAAATGAAAAATATTAAGAAAAACCGTTGATTTCGGCTGCACTGAAGCTACTTACATTACATTGTTCCCAAAAGGGACCCGGAATATTCATCAATATTTATTTTGTCGGCCAATAATATAAGTAATACACTTATGACAAAAAAAGTCCACTGGCCGCAATTCAGTTTGGGGAACAAGAAAATATCACACGCGATCAAATCTGGTGAATACGATGGTTCATCGATGGTATTCATTGCGTTTTTGGCTTTAAATTTGATCACAATAGTAGCTCGATGTGAAGTTGCATTATCATCGTGCAAAATCCATGAATTGTTCTTCCATAATTTCGCCGGTCTTTGATAGATAGGTATAGGGTGTCACCGAACATTTTATACTCTCGCTTGATAAAGTGATAATCGACATTTCAGGCGTGGTTGTGAACCGATTTCATATTTGGTACATGTCATCAGGGTGTTAAGAAAATATTATATACCGAATTTCATTGAAATCGGTCGAGTACTTCCTGAGATATGGTTTTTGGTCCATAAGTGGGCGACGCCACGCCCATTTTCAATTTTTAAAAAAAGCCTGGCAGCTTCCTTCTGACATTTCTTCCGTAAAATTTAATGTTTCTGGCGTTTTATGTTAGTCGGTTAACGCACTTTTAGTGATTTTCAACATAACCTTTRTATGGGAGGTGGGCGTGGTTATTATCCGATTTCTTCCATTTTTGAACCGTATATGGAGATGCCTAAGAGAAACGACTCTATACAGTTTGGATGACATAGCTATAGTAGTTTACGAGATATGTACAAAAAAGTTAGTAGGGGGCGGGGCCACGCCCACTTTTACAAAAAAATTACGTATAAATATGCCACTCCCTAATGCGGTCCTTTGTGCCAAATTTCATTTTAATATCTTTATTTATGGCTTAGTTATGACACTTTATAGGTTTTCGGTTACCGCCATTTTGTGGGCGTGGCAGTTGGCCGATTTTGCCCATCTTATGGAGCCAAGAAATATGTGTACCAAGTGTCATCATGATATCTCAGTTTTTACTCAAGCTACAGCTTGCACGGACGGACGGACAGACGGACAGACAGACATCCGGATYTCAACTCTACTCGTCACCCTGATCACTTTGGTATATATAACCCTATATCTGACTCTTTTAGTTTTAGGACTTACAAACAACCGTTATGTGAACAAAACTATAATACTCTCTTTAGCAACTTTGTTGCGAGAGTATAAAAACTGAGGGAATAGTTGGGTTATATAAAGGCTGACAGACCGACTGGACTGAATTGATTCAGCTCATCAAGGTGATTATTTATATATATACATATGTCTATATAATTTATGGGATCGCCCACGATTTCTTCTGTTAATGGCAAGCTTCGTACATATTTGAGCTTAAGTGTATGTATGTGTGTGTTTCTGTTTGCTAGCTGCACAAACAAGCGGAAATAAAATTGCCAACAATATACTCGAGAAGAAGCGATAACATCGCCTACAAATAATGACAATAACAATGGTCAGCAAAAACAAAGAATACAAAAAAAAAAAAAAAAACAATAACACATACATGTCAGTAATTGAGTTTATACTTAAATATGCAACTCGCTTGGAGAAAGCAACTTTTCAACTTCTCGCTCTTTTCCAAAAAACCAACTGCAACAATTTCCTGTTAGTCCACTTCCCCACCTCTATCACTGCATTACAACCATCTATTTCACCGAAAAGCAGTCTGAGTGGCAAAGCGGTAAACTAACGGTCCCATTATTAACCCACCCACTTATCCACTTACAGTTGTGCCTGCTTCCGCGCTCGCCTTCCGCCGCAGACGCGCGTCACCACGCCCATTCGACTAACAAACCAACTGGACGACCATCATCAGCTCGTAAAATATTTGTTTTGCCGATTTGTGAATTGTGTTACTTTTTAATGCATTGTTTCAGTTCCCATTGCTGCTGTTGTTGCTGTTGTACGAATAAGTGACCGTTATTGCTGTTGTTATTGTTGTAAAAACTTAAATTATTGCTGTGTCCGTTTTAGATTTACTCCATAAATTCCCAGTACGCTACATTTCCACCACATTAACGGCATATTACCACTACATACGAGTGTGTGTGTAGTGCTGAGTCCGGATAATAAAAAATTAACAGTAAAACAATAAATTTGAATTCGTAAAGTGAAAAAATAAAATGCAGTTGCAGAGGTTAGGGAATGATAGAAAAAATAGGATTTTGGTGTTTGGTAGCTAAAAGATTGGGGCGGATAAACCGGATAAGAGGGTATTTAATGTATAACAACCGGCTATAAGGGAATCAACCATTTTGGTGAATAGGTAAAGACAGGGAAACAAATGGATAAGAAGATAATGAAAGAACTGATTTGTATAAGTAGCAAGAGTACAGTATAAAATCAAAATGGATAAAAAATAAAAACTACGGATATGTGTTAAACCAACAAAATTTATGTGGATAAGAACACCAATATCGGATAAATTGTAATGCATAATAAGATAATAAAGGATTGGATATTAAGATGAAATGCTTGTTTGAATTCAGGAAAAGCTAAAAAGCAGTTGTGGGGATTGTAATTTATAGAAAAAATAGAATGTTGGTATTTAGTAGTTAAAATTTTTATGAAGATAAGTAGGGTAAACCGGATATAATGATATAACACTCATTTATAAGCGCACACTGTTGTTTACGGATAAATAACAAAGGGATAATAAATGGATAAGAAAATAACAAGAAACTGATAATTGAATCAAAACATAGCTAAAGCGGACAAACTAGAAAAATAAGGGGACATACAAAAGGTTAGAAACTAATGTCGGTTAACTTACGCAGAAACATAGAAGTTTGAGATAAAGGAAATTCACACGATGTCAAATCTGGTGAATACGGTGGTTTATCGATAATATTTGTTGCGTTTTTATACTCTTGCAACAAAGTTGCTAAAGAGAGTATTATAGTTTTGTTCACATAACGGTTGTTTGTAAGTCCTAAAACTAAAAGAGTCAGATATAGGGTTATATATACCAAAGAGATCAGGTTGACGAGTAGAGTTGAAATCCGGATGTCTCTCTGTCCGTCTGTCCGTCCGTCCGTCCGTCCGTGCAAGCTGTAACTTGAGTAAAAATTAAGATATCATGATGAAACTTGGTACACRTATTTCTTTTCTCCATAAGAAGGTTAAGTTCGAAGACGGGCAAAATCGGCACACTGCCACGCCCACAAAATGGCGGAAACCGAAAACCTATAAAGTGTCATAACTAAGCCATAAATAAAGATATTAAGATGAAATTTGGCACAAAGGATCGCAGTAGGGAGTGGCATATTTGGACGTAATTTTTTTGGAAAAGTGGGCGTGGCCCCGCTCCCTACTAACTTTTTTGTACATATCTCGAAAACTACTATAGCTATGTCAACCAAACTATATAGAGTCGTTTCCGTTAGGCATTTCCATATACAGTTCAAAAATGGAAGAAATCGGATAATAACCACGCCTACCTCTCATACATGTTGAAAATCACTAAAAGTGCGTTAACCGACTAAAAAAAACGTCAGAAACACTAAATTTTGCGGAAGAAATGGCAAAAAGAAGCTGCAAACAGGCTTTCTTTAAAAATTTAAAATGGGCGTGGCGTCGCTCACTTATGAACCAAAAACCATATCTCATAATAGTTTCTTATCACCTCGATGACATATACGAAACATGGGTGAAATCAGTTCACAACCACGGCTTCTTCCAATATAACGCTATTTTGAATTACATCTGATGCCTTCTAATATATCCATTAGGAACCAAAGATGATAGCGGAATAAAACTTTACACAAATACGGTATTTGATGCGAGAGTATAAAATGTTCGGTGACACCCGAACTTAGTCCTTCCTTACTTGTTGGCTTTAAATTCGGTCACAATAGTACTCTTTTCGAAATAAATTCTGCTTTATCGGGACGAATTGAGCAAGAACGCATTTCAGACCTAAAATACCCACTAAAATCATTCGAACGGACTTGCGAGAGGTGCTCTCTTGCCATCTCTCAAATACTTGCCTAATGATTTTCTAGCACTATATGTTTCACTTTTTAATATTTTCATTAGTTAGAGAGATCGAAGGTCGTCGAGAATAAGGCGGGTCCTCAATGATCTCTCGACCTCTTTGAAGGCTTTGTACCACTCACCTTTTCCAATATTCGCAATAATACCGCAAACGAAATTTGGTTCCAAATTCTTTTTTCGATATTTTTATACATTGTAAAAATGGTCCTACCAACTTGGTAAAATACATTTTTTTGAAAAATCGTTTTCTGTATGCTTTTTGTCCCTATGTGTAGCGAATGTGCGGGGTTATGATCCAATTACATTAATTTTTACAATGGCTGTGGTCCGATTACGCTCTTCTATGAGCTAGTTTGTTTTATTTTGCCATGGAACGCATATACCAAGTTTCAACAAGATTCCCCAATTTTTACTCAAGTTACAGATAGTCACCTGGATATAAACTCGTCTTGTCATCATACATAATTAATTATATATACATAATCCTATATCTATCCCGCTTAGTTTTAGGTGATACATACAACCGTTATGTGAAAAAAAAACTATTATACTCTATAGCAACATGTTGCAAGAGTATAATTATTTCACTGGCTTCATTAATTTCTCTTCATCTAATATTTCGTAGTTAACGGAACTTCAGTTCGAGTTGTGGAGGTGCTCGCAGAAGCTTTGGAACTATAACTGTGCAACAAATTATTAGCTTTTATGTATTTCACTATTGTTTTTCACGTCTTGTTTGCCCTTTTTTCATTCCTTCATTAACTTTCTTATAATTTATGTTCTTCATCGCCATTTCCTTGATTAAAGTTTTTTATTTTTTATGATTTTCCCCCTTCAAATTCCCTTCAACTTCCATTGTTCGATAATTTCCGGAGTTGCTTATTTATGAGCATGTATGCGCTCAGGATTTTATAGACTAGTAAAGCATAGAAGAAAGAAAGAATAGAAAAAGTGTAAGAAATAATTAGCGTACGTAAAGAGTAAATAAAAAGTAACCGTTAATTATGGCATCAATGCTCGCTAAGAACAATAAATATTATTGTTATAACAGTAAATATTAGACACACAGCAAAAACTAGGTTAGGTGAAATATTCATGGAAAAGAAARGAAAAATGTTTAATTTTTAATCAACTAAGATGTTGTGTGATCAAATTAAAAGTGGAGTAAGGTAACGATAACTTGGCTGCAATTATAATTAGTTTTTAATTGTAACTACCGAAATTTCGAATGAACTTTTCGTTATTTTTTTTATCTCGAATTAACAACTTTTTCAAGTTTAAAATTACAAATATTAATGTACGACAAAATAAAATATATTTATCGAATCTTTTGCTTTGTTGTGACTAAAAAGTAGAATATGAATATTATTTAAAAATTTTAAGTTATGCAATTTTGATGGCTTTGATACAATAAAAAAACAATAATAAAAACTATCATATTTATATTTATTTATATTTAGCTCCGACTCAAACCTGATATTCAACATTTAAAAAATTTAAGTTACAAATTTATAATGTGTTAGGCACACAAAATAAACAACAAAATGTCAAAATCAAATATTTTTGTCACAGTCCCTTGTTTGGTTGTGTATTTTAATATTATTTGAATATCTTTAGACATACATTTTTGACTAGTTCGGCACACTGTGCGACAAAATATAAAAAAAAATCATAAAAACATATGATTTTTATAATAAGTTTTAACTCAAACCTACATTTCTAACATTTTAAAAATATAAGTTACAAGTTTTCAATATGTTGAAAATATAATACGTTTATTGCATTTTTTATTTTGTAATGATGAATTAATAAAATATTAAAATTAACTCAAATACTTATCAAGCTAGAAATATTTTGGTATTCTGTGGCAATCTTGATAAAAGTAAAAGCTTCAATTCGCAAAGCTTTTCCCCACACGTGTGGTAAACAAAATAATGTAAATAGAAATAGCTGATTTCCATTCAAATTATATTGATAGCTAAATGCGTGCAGTCAATTGCTCCTATGGTGCTTTGGAATATATTTAAAATAAATTACCTTAGATTGGTCTATTATTATTTGTACTACAATAATACTTGCCACATTTTTTATAAAAGTTTCTTCCTCTTTTGAACCGGGAAACTTTACTTCTCCTCCCTTCAGCTTCACAATAAGTTTTACTACAGCCCGCACACTTCTCGAAAGTAACGACTGACTCATGGGCAAGTTGACGTTTTTAAATACACATTTCCTGATATGAGCCGTGTCCAAAGAAGTTTAAAGCTGCTAGAAACCTTACAGTTAAATGTAGTAACGTTTTCTGATTATCGTGTGGGGCTAGTTCGCCAATTAGGCAACGGAAAATTTCACGAGTTAATCGAAAAATTTACCCAAAGGTATTCTAGCTCAAAGAAAATGGATTGCTATCGTCGCGTAAACATTTTAAATGCCGCGCTCGATTCCTATTCGCAAAATTTTCATTTTCGTTTGACAATAATAACAAAAGTAAAATATCTTCTATTCTCACAACAAGTTGCACAATCAGATATTTAATTCATAACGAGCACTGTCAAGAGCATTTGACATCTTAACAACTTACAAAGAAAATAGCTTCTTATTTCACACACAGAATACTAAATGCTTGATAAATTTCAAATTTTGACAAATTAGAAACATGTTGAGTATTATTTGAAAATTTTAAGTTATAAATGTTTGGTTGGTTCGACACGCTGCGCGAAGATACTCATCATATACCGTTATTTTAGCTATAAATTACATTTAGTAGTAGTTTAATGTAATTATATATGTAAGTATTATATATTCATTTCTATACTTTATGTGATATACACATACATCTGCCAACAATTGCGTTATGCCCGCAATCAGGATTAATTTTCCAAAATAAACCAGCATCGGCAAGCAAGATATTTGCTCCATGGAGTCCATATTCTCCATTGTTGGATTTCTTTTGTATTATTTTGTTTTTTCTATGAAACTTAATTTTGTTATTATTTTCTATGATATTCTGTCGTTTAGTTGTTATTTTGGCTTTTGTTTGCCTTCATTTTCACTTTCCGTTTTTGGGTGTTGCTGAGGCCCGATTTTTCACACTTCTCCGCTTCTCTACGCTTTTGTCCTAAATCCACTACTATTTTTTTCATTGTTCGTTGAATTTTCCGCAATTTCGTTGCTTTTGCTATTTGTGTCGCCTATTTTTGCGGCATTATTTTGTTTACCTCGGTGTATGGCTGCACTTTGTTTTTATTTGTTTTTCCATTATTTTAGTTTGTAATGCTTCCCGTGAATTTAGTTGAAGCTTTTATGTGCTTCTTTATTATTTTTTTATATACTTTTATACTTTATCTACTTTTTCTGTTATTTTTTTTTCAATATTTTTTTTATTCCAATTTTGCGCCCATTGTTCAGCATTAAACCTGTAATTTATACCATGGCCATTGTATCATACAAATTTCAGTATTATATTTATATAATATTATGTGGTTGTATTTATTGTAATGCATTGCGTGTCACGGTCAACCGGCTGCGCGATAAGCATAATTGCCGCCTCCGCATGGCTTAAGAGTGCTTAAGTTTTATAGACTGAACCAGGTATATTGAGTTTACCACAAAAAAGGAAACGTCAGAGACCCTATAAAAATATAGCGTGATCCATTTCGATATTTCCTACTTTTTAAAGAAAAAACACAGAATCTTCAAATTTAATGGGGAGTGTTTATTATCATTCGAAAGCTGCATTTATTTTTTGAAGATTTTCTCTTTCAAATATCTCAGATGATCAATCCGTTGAGTCCAACTATCGATGACTCTTTCGAGCATTTTGACTGGTAATTGGCGCGCGTGCTGTTTCGCTCCAACCCCTGAATCGAAGCGGGATTGTTCGAATAGACTTTAGATTTTACATGTCCCCACAGGAAAAAATCTAAAAATTTGATGTCATATGTTTTTGGTGGCAAATCGTGAAATTATCTGTTTACCGAAGTGTTTTCTCAATAAATCCATTGACTGATGCGATGTGTGAGAAGTGGCGCCATTTTGTTGAAATCAGATGTCGGCAAAATCACGAGCTTACGACGTTATTTAAGTGTATCTCTTGTTTTAGTTACTGTGTGCTGTTATGGTGGACAAACAGGTCGCGTGCCCGCTATGCACTCAGTAAAAGTACTTTTAAATGTGAAGACTCCGCCTTTTGTCGATTTGTAGTATTCCATTATTTCCGGAATTTTTTTCGGTTGATCTTCAATATGTTATTCTCGTCGAGAAAAATGCTGAACAAATAAACCGTTATGTTGTCAAAACACACATAGTTTCTTTGTTGTGAAAAAAAAAAAAAAAATTCTTGACTAAATTGCCTACGCAATTGGTTTGCTGTATCACGAACCTGCAGAAAACGTTTGTTCTTTGCCACTGTACCAACAACAGTTATTTTTTTTAGCACTTCTACTGCTAGTTTATGACTCGGAAAAAAATTATCGGTATTAACATTTCTTCTACAATATGAGGATACTAAGGCTAGAACAACTCGTTCTCATTAGTAATGTTTAGCATTGTCTCTGTCCAAGAAACTGCAGGCAAAACGTGGTGTTAGAATTCGCTGGTATTCATGCTTTCATGCCATATTTCCGAAGCTTGTATACTTTGAAAGAACATCTACTTCGGAAAGGTATAAGCTGTTCGTCAAACGTTACATTAATATTTGGAATGTAAAGCAAAAGAAAGAAGAATAAGCCCCAGGTGAGAATCGAACTCATTTTCATCTACAGTGTTTTTTTTTTAATTTCTTTAGTAAATGATATCGCTTTTTACAACTTCTTGTAAAGCATTGTAAAGGTGGAGTTGTTATATAATTTGGACATACAATTATCATATAAACTGACTTCTTCGTCAGAATTAAAATTGTGGAACGACTGAAGCCACTCGACCTTCCCAAGCGACATTTCTTCGCTCTACGGGCTCTCGAAAAGTTGCCAACGTTTTCGACCAAAATCTTGTTCAGCGAGGAGGTCCATTTCTACCCAATTTGTTTGTAAACAACCGAAATTGCCGCATTTGAGACAAGCAACCTGAAGAGATTCATGAGCTGCCATACCATCCAGAAAGAAAAAAAAATACGGTTGGATGTGGTTTGATATGTAAAATCTAAAGTCTTTGCGGACAATTCCGATTCGGTTGAGGCCTTGGCGCAAAACATCACAGGTGTCAATCGTACTTTCCAGTCGAAATGCTCGAATAATATTCCACTGAATTTACTCTTTAAAATAAAAATATAATCTCTGAGAGCTGCTATGTTATTTAGTCCAAAAATGGATGCGTTTTAGAAGTAAATCCTGGTTTAAAATAAGATCTGAACTTTGGATGAACCTATCGCGACTTTACACAAAACCTGAGTTCTAATTAAAAGAGGGCCATAGATTATTGATATTTCTAACGGGGAATCAAACCCCTGCACTTACATTGAACTCTTTAGTTATTGCTAAAATATTAGCACACCGCTAAATTAAATTACTCCGATTATTTGAAATCTGCAATAAATTCGCCATTTATACAAGACTGCGGAAATTAATAATTGACTAGGCCAATACTGTTTATGTAAATACATATGTATGTATATAAATTCATGAATTACTCGCTTTGCTTTGAAAACTTTTGCAAAAGTTTCATATAATTTAAGCCTATTAGTCTTAATTTCAGTGCAATAAATTGAAAATAAGCTTTCCGAGTCAATTTCATAAATTGCCTATGCATTTACAAATTGTTGACTAATTGACCAAGCCGTGTGCTGGCAATTACCTAAAAATATCGACAAAATATTTTCGTAAATTCATGCAAAATGAAAAGCGAGCAATCAAGAGCTTAACTAAATTCGCAACTTATTTGCAGTATAAATACAAAAATCAAACTAAATATTTCCAATGATAGATGAAATAGTCAATGCAAACGATTAGATAGGGAGAGCCATAGGTGACAGGCGAATCAGAGTACTCTAAAAAGTGCAATTGATATTGTTATGGTTATATTTTAGAGGTTAAATGGACTGTGTAAAGTGAATTTATTAAGAACGAGATAGTTGGAGCTAATCGACAGGTATTTTTTTTTAACATAATGGAACTTGAAGTTTAGATAAGTTTTAAGGCGAGTCGGTTCATAACAGGCATGTTTGAGCGTTGAAGAGAAGCTCAATGGTTTCCCTAGAAAAAAGTTTGGTCATTATAAATTATGATTCTGCCGGCCCACAAAGCCTTTTTAATTTTTTCTTGATGAAGTGGCGGCTTTTGAATTTCTTCCGGTTGCTCTTCCTCCCAAATATGGCAGTTTTGCTAGTTTACATACCCATTGAGCCAGAAATGCGCTGCAACGCTGAACAAAATGTGGCTCGAAAACGTCGGATCTTCTTGGAATTTTTCAAGATGTCATAAACCGAAACGAAGGTTGAGCTGCTTCAATTCTTGCACAAGCTGTATTTGGTAGGTTTTCATTTTAAGAGCTCCACATAAAATACGCCAAGTTGTTCTCTCCAAAGTCTTCGTGTAAACTCTCAGCAAACATAAAGCACCCATTTTCTAAGTGATCTGTGAAAAAAGTTTATTCAAAAAAATATTTCTACTTCGATCACCCTTTTTAATCAATAACAGTATTCTGAAAATACTAATAACATTAACAGATTTCTTTTTATATTTCCTGATTAGAGGACAAAGACAAATATTAATCACCGAAATTGCTTTGTTGTATTTCAAAATTTCTGCAATAAGGTCTCTACACATTCGCATGCGTTTGAAGTAATTGTCAAAGCACATTTGCCACTCGTATTAAGGTATCTCTAAAACACGGGGTCTTACTTTATCTTTTAAAAACGAGAATAAGGAGGAAATAGAGGTCATTAGGAGCCAAGTCAAGACTTTACGGTGTTTATTCAACGAATACATGTTTTAAGTGCTCAGTCGATGTGTGAGAGTTCTTATTGTCGTGGCGTAGAGAGATCCGTCTTCGGTGGTTGATTTTCCTGATTTCATGAAAGACAACTGACACAAAAATGATAGTGCGCCACTCAGATTTTACTCTCCTACTGCGTTGTTCTTGAGCGGCTAGAGAATTCCTTGGACTCACGGCATGGGACCGCTCACTTTTAGGTGAAATCACATACCTCAACACGCGCCCAACCAATTTAAATCAAATTTGGTATGTGAAATTCCTATGACATAGTGTCAAAATGGTCGAAATCAGATTAAAGCCATGCCTATTTCCCATATGACACAATTAAAATTTCATTTGAACTTTTAAGTTTGCTCTTATAGTGCATATGATGTGTGTCAACTTATGAATAGAAAATTTCCAAATCGAACCAAAACTGTTACAACCCCTTGGTATTGAATATGCGGCCCTCAGTACTAATAGTGGACTTTTGAACGAAATAAACATTTATTTGAAAAATGAAGATTATTATATTAAATATATTAGTCTTTATAGAGTTTAACATTATTGTGGCAAAAAATTATACTCGTACTACATTGAAAAACACATTAAAAATCGTAGACGTTCGATAGAGAAAAACCTGGAGTTCTTCAAAAATTTTTCCACCTCTCTTATGAAATTGCATACCATCTCGATTAATCGTATCTTAACAGATTTGTGTATGAAGCAACTAAGCTAATCACTGCGCCACCACACAGTTAACGTTGTGTTGGTCAATAAATCAAATAAAGAAGCAAATTTTTGTCACGGATTCCAGAGAAAACTTGGTGCGCTACACCACAATTTTTGGAATAAAACTGGATCTGATTAGAAATAAAATAGCAAATTTCTGGATTATGTTTCTGTTACTGTATACTTCTTCAGAAGAGTAAAATTATTAATAAACCATTTAGCTCTTAGGAAGGGGAAATGTACCCATTGCCCCCCATCTGAATATGCCACTGACTTAGCTCTTCTTTACTTGTTTAATATTATGATATGTCTAGAATATTTTCCTAAAGCTTTAAGGCAAGCAAAATAAAATTTTAGGAGGTAGAAAATTTGGGAAAACGGCTCGTAAGTTTGACTGGTCGGCTATTTCAATCTTTGAACGTATTTTCCTCGAAACATCGTTTTCAAAGTTGGTGGTCACGATTTTTTAGGAAGTAATGGGGGGATTTCATTGAAATTTTTGACAGCTCACAGATGACCTCGTGATAGAAGAAAGTTGTTTCCGATTACAACTAATTTCTTTAAGGCAATTTGTGATACAAATTAAACCTAAAATCATTCTTCTTTTCGAAAAACTATTGTTTTTTCCAAATTTTCCGAACAGTTGCGACCTATTTTTATATGCTTACCATTGATATTTAATTATAGATGAAAGTTTAGGTTGAATTGATGAAAATAGGAGTGTTTTCGGCCGTTAAAATCCTAATGACCCCTTAAATAGGATACTCTAAAAAAGCAGGAAGCGTGCGAAGATACACTAAGAGCTCAGGTTGATTACTCAAACCGGCTTAGAAATCCTCGGTTTTGTAGTTTTAACAGCTTATGTACTCTTTAAAAATAAAATATATTTGTGAAATTTAGCGGTTAAGTAATCAAAAGTTATCTTAAGCGTGTCTTACTAATATAAGAAATTATATCGGCCGTATATGGTATACTTTTTTATTTGGTTCCTGATTTCCTGCTTTTCGGACAAAAATTTTTATACCTTGAACAGTGTATATTAAGTTTGTCACGAAGCTTGTAACACCCAGAGGGAAGCGTCGGAGACCCTATAAAGTATATATAATATATAAATTATCAGTATGTTGAGCTGAGTCGATTTAGCCATGTCCGTCTGTCTGTCTGTATATATAAAAACTAGTCCCTCAGTTTATAAGATATTGTTTTGAAATTTTGCAAACATCATTTTCTCTTCAAGAAGCTGCTCAGTTGCTGGAAATGCCGATATCGGATCACTATAAAATATATCTGCCATATAAACTGAACGATCGGAATCAAGTTCTTGTATGCACAACTTTCACATTAGGCAATGTATCTTCACAAAAGTTGGCACAGGTTATTTTCTAAGATAATAATGTAATCTGCGAAGAAATTCTTCAGACCTGCTTATAATACATATAGCTGCCATACAAGCTGAAAGATCGGAATCAAGTGCTGGTAAGGAAAGCTTTTGCATTTGACAACCTATAGTCACGAAATTTGGTATAGATTATTTTCTATGGCAACAATGTATTCTCTGAAGAAATTGTGTAGATCAGGATACTATAGCATATAGCTGCCATACAAATTGAAGGGTCGGAATCAAATGCTTGCATGGGAAACTTCCTCATTTAACGATATATCCGCACGAAATTGGGTACGAGTTATTGTTTATAGAAATAATGTAATATCAGAAGAAATTGTACAGATCGGCTTACTATAGCATATAGCTGCCATACAAGCCGAACGATCGGAATCAAGGGCTTGTATGGAAAACTTTCGCATTTGACGTGGTATCTTCTCGAAATTTGACATGAATTACTGCTTAAGGTAATAATATAATCTCCTATAAACCGAAATTGTTCAGATCGGTTAACTATAGCATATAGCTGCCATACAAGCCGAACGATCGGAATCAAGGGCTTGTATGGAAAACTTTCGCATTTGACGTGGTATCTTCTCGAAATTTGACATGAATTACTGCTTAAGGTAATAATATAATCTCCTATAAACCGAAATTGTTCAGATCGGATTACTATAGCATATAGCTTCCATACAAACTGAACACATAGTTACTAAAAGAAATGCACCTGTGAAGGGCGTATTAGCTTCGGTGCGGCCAAAGTTAACGGTTTTTCTTGTTTTTATACTCTCGCAACAATGTTGCTAAAGAGAGTATTATAGTTTTGTTCACATAACGGTGGTTTGTAAGTCCTAAAACTAAAAGAGTCAGATATAGGGTTATGTATACCAAAATGATCAGGGTGACGAGTAGAGTTGAAAYCCGGATGWCTGTCTGTCCGTCCGTCCGTCTGTCCGTCTGTCCGTCCGTCCGTGCAAGCTGTAACTTGAGTAAAAATTGAGATATCATGATGAAACTTGGTACTCGTATTTCTTGGCTTCATAAAAAGGTTAAGTTCGAAGATGGGCAAAATCGGCCCACTGCCACGCCCACAAAATGGCTAAAACCGAAAACCTATAAAGTGTCATAACTAAGCCATAAATAAAGATATTAAAGTGAAATTTGGCAAAAAGGATGGCATTAGGATGGGGCATATTTGGTTTTAATTTTTTTGGAAAAGTGGGCGTGGCCCCGCCCCCTGATAACTTTTTTGTACATATCTCGAAAATTACTATAGCTATGTCAACCAAACTGTATAGAGTCGTTTCCTTTAGGCATTTCCATATACAGTTCAAAAATGGAAGAAATCGAATAATAACCACGCCCACCTCCCATACAAAGGTTATGTTGAAAATCACTAAACGTGCGTTAACTGACTAACATAAAACGTCAGAAACACTAAATTTTGCGGAAGTCAAAAGGAAGCTGCATCCAGGTTTTTTTTTTAAATTTAAAATGGGCGTGGCGTCGCCCACTTATGGACCAAAAACCATATCTCAGGAAGTACTCCACCGATTTCAATAAAATTTGGTATGTAATATTTTCTTAACACCGTGATGACATGTACCAAATATGGGTGAAATCGGTTCACAACCACGCCTTCTTCCAATATAACGCTATTTTGAATTACATCTGATGCCTTCTCTGTATAATATATACATTAGGAACCAATGATGATAGCGGAATAAAACTTTACACAAATACGGAATTTGATGCGAGAGTATAAAATGTTCGGTGACACCCGAACTTAGCCCTTCCTTACTTATTTACTTAAAATTAGTTCCGCCACTGCACTAATTATGTGTTTTATTTTTACAAAATTACTGCTCGTCCGACATTTTTCTAACTTTACTGAGCAGAAAATGCCTTTACCTCCATCACCGTCGCTTTGCTTCGTCCAAACACGTGACTGATACCGGTAAGCGCTTTTGTGTTGTTTGGCACTTGCTGCGCCGTCAACCACTCCAACTAATAAGTGTAACTTCAGCCCATCTTCTCATTGCGTTGACACATTCCTCGCGCGATTCAGTTGCATGCCACACCGCTCCCGCTTATGGGCTGAATGCCTTGTCCAGCTCCACGCTTTGTTAATTTCTAGTTAATTGCGTACGTGGCAAATCAGGCAGGCATACATACATACATGTAGCCAGGTGTGTAAGGTGACACCGAAATGCAAGAGGCAGCAACCCGCGCACCGCCTTTTACGCGTGATGGACGCTAACACTTTGGTCAGCTACACTATTGAAGTTGCATAAAGTTGTGCGTTTTGTTGGTGATGTGCCATGTTTGGCAATTTAACAGGTAACACTAATACCTACAACAACAACAAAACTTATACGATTTAATGCTACACAAACAGTAACAGTTGGATTGGCATGCAGCTTCATAGGTCTCAGTTGTGGTAGAGACATTGAGAGAAGGAGAGGGTAAAGGGGGTACCGCTTAGATCTGGTATGCAAACTATTTGCCAAATCATGCAACAAAACGCGAAAACAATAACAATCCAATACGTAAGGTTACAACAATAGCAATAGTACAAAAATACATATTACAACAACAATCAATTTAATTCAATTTGTCTGTCAACGTCGAACTGAACGCCATGTCTTACCTAGCCTGCCGCCCTGCACCACTATCTGCCTGTGCGTTTGAGTGGCTGAGCGCCACAAAGCCATAGTCTGCTTATAGGCGCACAAGTGCTTGTTGGCTTGGCTATTTGGTTTCTGGGGTGCGTTGTTGATTATTTCGCCTGTCGATAGGTCTGTGCGGTTTGTTAGTGGGTTTAGCTGCTTGATTGGCCACATGCACACAAACACACATACTAAGTAATGAATATGTGCGCGATGCGTAGGTGGCGTTCAGCGCAACCCACAGACATGTATGAAGTGTGAAATGTCATCGCGTATACGCCATGCTTTGCGAATTGTTTGACTGCCGGTCTGCGTGGTCGGCATTTTTGCGTAAGTGTGTGTGTTTCGAGTATTCATACTAACTTGCTGGTTATATCTGGTAAGGTAAGCGTTGCATAAATGTCGATGCAAACGGTAAATATAATCTACCTAACATAAAGTGAAAAATGTAGCATTATTCCCGGTTTCCGACCTTACAAATCCCTGGCAAACCCAGTTTGCGGATTTGCTTTTTGCTGTCTTGATCATGCTGATTCTATGTTTGCTAGACTAACTTAGGTAGCAATGATAAAAGAATTGAGGAAACTTCCGATAGCTTCAAGGTGGGAATGGGCAATAACTGATAGATGGAGCGGGAGATTTTTATCGCGACCTCTCTACCAAATTCTGGTTAACATTCCAATACAGTGACTTTCAAGCGGATTTAATTAGCGTCAAGGTGCTGATCTGAAAAACATATTTCTTCAGAGAGGTGTGTAATATTGGCTTTGAGCACACTGTTAGTCCGTTCTACACAAGTCAGAGAGTGTTTGACTTATCAGCATAAAACTACTTTCTTATCCGACTTGTTTTGGTCTCAATCGCTGGAAACTAAAAGGCCGATTTTCTTTAGAGAAGATATCCTTACACCGATTTCGTAAGAGTGGAAAGAAGTACTTTGTTGTTCTCTTCTGCCTTCGCGTTGGATCTTTGGATAACACGTGTGTTTGGTAAAATCCAGTCAATAAAAGAAACTTGAGTGTCGACGTGATTTTGCTGGTTTAGAGTGGAACACGAAAGGACATCTTAGCTACTTGATTCCAAAGCGAATGAATGGATTTGAGTTTAGCTTAAAACGCTTTATTAGCACCAGAAATATCTAGGAGTTTTGAGAATTACAAAAGACGAGAGTTCACAAATGGGATCATGATTTATTTATATATTGTCTTCTTTACTTTATATTCCTCGCGTGAACCCCAAAAACCACTTCATTATTGATAGGTTTTTGTGTAGCTGATGCATTTTTGATTTTCTTAGATTTCTTTCTTTTCTTTATGGCTTTGTCAGGGAAAGAAGACAAAAGGAAGGTTCACAGGCAGAAGAAGACATTGATATGGGGTTGGTTATTTTCGTCTAGATAACTCAATACTTAAATTGACTCGTAATTTATTCTGCTGTTGTAGCCTGATAAATTGTTCTACAAATATTTTTGGAGAACACTTTTGAGTTAATAACACTTGTCCGATAATTGTCCGACAATAAAATAAGGCTTTCGTGACAATATAATTAAATATCTTTTGACAACATTTCTACTGATATTTGCTCAATTTATAGTCACTTAACTCTTTTCATATTATATAAACTTTGAGGAGTTCCCTAGTGTAGTCTCAAAGTTGTATTTCCATTTTTATGACCAAGTGGTTGTACAAACAATTTATAGCTCGCGAATAATGATTTACTTTCACTATGGAAAGAAAAGAGATTGAGAAAGAGAATGTTGCTCATCGGAAGTGGTGATCCTCGCGAACTATTATGAGACTAAGTTTCAATTGCGCGAAAAATTTTCTCACAGTGCACTGCAATGATCTCGAATTGCTCAATTAAGGTCAATAAATTTCTGTAGACTGTGAAAAGCATCTCATAGTTCACACCCGCAACAAGTTTTCGGACAGCTAAGCTCGTCCGGTTCTCTACTTTTATTTCGCGAATGAAGGCTTCATAGCATCTAGTTTTCAACTTCGCAATAACATAACCTATAGACCACAAACAACGGTTGGTACCTAATTTAAACTATTAAACTTGGAACCCTCTATTTTAGATTTATCATTACCAACTAGCAAATTAAGTTATCCGGTAACAATGCTAATGTTAATTTTTTTCAAATATTGCAATATATTCCTTTACAATTATGAACACTGTGCATTGCTTACTGGCTAGCAGCGCCTGTGGAGCTTCGCGCGAATTGTACTCCATCATGTTGGCCAACAACGAAATTTAACTGATTTATTAGACCAAAAATGCCATGCAACCAGTAGTAGAATTATGTAGCGGCAAAACCACACAACTTCGCCGGTCGCCGCACGTTGCAACTTCGCGGAGGCACAACGCTTAACGTCCACTAACTAACGGCACATGGAAAGCGGTTAACAGCGAGCAACGAGATTGCATTGCATTGCCATTTAACTCGCCGGTTACCTTGGTTACCATTGCCAATTTGTAGCGTTGGCCCTTCGCGTTGACGGAGATTTATGTGGTCGCAGCAAGCGCATGCCGTTACTGCTGTAATTCGTGAGTGTAATGTTGTAATGCGTGAGTGAGAGCGTGTGTATGTGGGTGGGGAGTGCTGAATTCATTTCTACGATTGGCTGCGCAATCTAAGTAAAGTGAAGGCATTTGCACCGCCATCGGAGACTTAATTAAGCTAATTAATGCGGGGAACTACTAGGAAGTATGTGAAAAGGAATGAAGTTAAAAACGAGGTAGGTTCTCAGTTGTTAAGGTAGATTGCTTCGCTGAAGTTTTTGGGTAAAATTATCGATAATTTTTATTGCCAGAAGAGCTACAAAGTTCTTTCAAAATAATTTTTTTACATGGCGGGATTTCCGATAAAATAGTTATACATAGGAAAGGCTATACGAGTAGTAAAAAGGTAGTGGGATTATAGAAACTGGTTCTCTCTCGTAATTTGCATATAACAAAGATGAAGCTTACTGCCATCTGTGAGAGCGGCTGGTTGAAGGTTCAAATAATTAACAACCATTGTGGTCATAATATATTTGGGGAAGAAAACTAATTTTTTTTTCATGTATTTATCCATGATAGAATTAGTTAGCTTATATAGCATCTTAAGCAGATATCTAAATATGCAAAATTTGAGCGCTCAAGTCAAAAAACTGTTTTGGTCTGCAGTAAAATCATCCATTTTTTATATAGATTGGCTGAGTATCTAAAAATATGCGGTATTCGACATTCCAGGAACTCCAACTCTGAATGACACCAATTAAATTGCTTTTAAGCAATTGAATGGCCTTTGCCGTGTGAGCTGTGTCAGAATCGTTTTGAAAGATCATCTCCCTCGAAGAGATTACTACGCTTAAATACATACTCTGAACCATATTGTTGTGCACTTTTGCCTAGTTTTAGTCTCTTTTTCTTTCCTTCGTACGAGACTCCCCACCAAACCATAACAACAGCTGAATGGTTATCACGTAAATATTTTTTCACTTGTAAAAAGGATGCTTCCATTCAACACTAATGAAGTCGATTATGCTTAATTTGCTTTAAGCGTGTTGTCAGAAGATGTCCAGTTGACCGACTGCAGGCTCTCATATCAAGAACATACCGAATATCTACTTCCCTTCCCACTAATTTTCTGTTTTCTTAGCACATTTTTCTCTGCCACATCTTTCTAGAAGGCATCTGTTCATATATGCTTGAAAGTGTTATATGAAATTTCTATTTCGCTTCAAAAACGTTCCTTGCAATTTTCTCATCAGATATTTTATTTCTAATTACTTCTAACAGTAAGGCTATTTCATATGCACAAACCTTTCAATTATCAACAGTTTCATTTGTCACTCATATTTGTGATTTTAATGGAAAATGTTATCTCGGCAACACAATAGTCATTTCAGTGGTCGGAGAGTTGCCAAATGGAATTCTAGTCTTCAAAGGTTTCTATGGTTTTTTATTGACTTTCCACTTGATTAGCAGTACAAATGCAAATGACTTTTCAATGTGCACATGAATATGCACAAAGGTGTATAAATATGCAATGAACACAAAAGCAGACATAACAAACAACAATTGCAATTCCATTTCACTCCTTTTGTGAAAATAATTTGAGCAGAGAAAATCATTTAAATGCAATTGAAATATTAAATGTGGAAAACTACTTAGTTACCACTCGAGTTACGTAAGGCTATGGCTAGTGTTTTTGGCGGTTGGCAGTAGCTTCAGAATGCGATGAGCGTAAATAGCACATATTTGGTTATTATTTTGAACAGGAAGCAAGTTCTTTAGTAAATACAGTCAGTGGGCAACAAATTTGACTGCTTTTTTCTTTAAATAGTGATATTTGTTTTGCAAGTAATATAATGAAGAAAGAAAATGAAAGAAAAATATACCTTGGTTCTATTTTTAACAAGTAAGGAAGGGCTAAGTTCGGCTGTCACCGAACATTTTATAATCTCGCATGATAAAGTGATAATCGAGATTTCAGGCGTGGTTGTGAACCGATTTCACCCATATATACCGAATTTCATTGAAATCGGTTGAGTACTTCCTGAGATATGGTTTTTGGTCCATAAGTG
>NW_017537445.1:735004-748381 GCF_001853355.1 Bactrocera latifrons
ACCGTTATGTGAACAAAACTATAATACTCTCTTTAGCAACTTTGTTGCGAGAGTATAAAAATGGGTGTCAACCATTACAATAACACTATCTCCTAGTAAAATAATTACAAAGCTTTTCAGTTGAAGAGCAACAATTTTTTGATTTATGTTAATAATTTATTTGCTTACAAATTAAAACAGGTGGCAACTCTTTTCAATTTTTGTTATGTTGAATTATCGTTATAATCTTATACAAAATATATCATTTATATAACTTACCATTTTTATTGAATCGAATAAGTGGCAACCTCCATCAAAAAATTAAAACTGGCGGCAACTCTGCTTCAAAATATCTTAAGTTGAGCTCCCATTAGTTTGCTCTCCATATTGTAAATATTAGTTTATCTTTTAATTTTTATTGAATTAAAATTTTAAATGACTGGCAACCATCATAAAAAGTCAAACATTTGGTAACTCTGTTTAAAAGTATGTTAAGCTGAGTTCACATTCTTTTGATATTCATATTGTTAAAACAGGCTTACCATAAAATTTTTATTGAATTAAAATTTTTTAAACAAGTGGCATCCCTATGAAAAGTAATGTTTAACTGTAAGCATTTTACAACTTCTCCGGCTCTATACTTTTATTGCTTCAACAATAACCTTTCGATCGCAATGAACGTGTTGTTCATGTTGTGAGATCCTGTAAGGATAGAGTCGCTTTTAAACGCTTTAACATAGAGACGTTGTCTTATTGGGTTTATGACCAGATTTAATGTTTTTAAAAATGGGTATTACTTTCCTTAAATATACTACGCATACATATCCTATCACTTATACGAATTTTCAATACTTTTGATATCCGGAATTTGGTGACTTAGAGCCAGATGTGATGTTGAGAAAACTTTACTTTAAGCTGGTCAAGATTCCAGATGGTTTACTTTGCGCCTAGTTTGTTGAGATAGAAGCTATCACGATTGATTCAAGTCAGAGGCCTACATATAGCAATCTCTCAAATATGAGCGAGCTCTACAGACCACTTACTTCACTTTAAAAGAGAAAATAAATAAAATTTGACTCTAAGCCATTAAAAACCAATCCAAATTCAAATAAGTATTAATATTTGCTAAATTAAAAGTATATTCTGTTCTAAGCATAGTGCGACATGATGAGTTCTCTCTATAATTGAACGTCTATTTTTGAACTAGTAACTTCCATTTTTGTTCCAGTTGGTTTTTGGAGAGGAAAAGTGTGTTCCCTAACCTTGGATGAGTTTTCGCTGTATGATTATTAGTCGAATCGGCTTACCAAATTACGTCCACAGTTAAAGGAAAGGAACTAAAGTCAAAGTATATGGGACACTGGGTATGTCAAAACATTTTTGAAGACCATTTTCTTAGGTTAGGTTAGGTTTGTTAGGAAATCATTTAATTTTTGTAAATTTGTTGATTTCTCGGGAACTGTTGTGCGAAGTTTATGATATAGCGAAATTTCTAAAATTGTAGGCTAATTATGTAATTTATTCTTCAGTACATTTTGAAATTCGTAAATCTCACCGCCTAATGATACTAGAAAAAAAGTAAAAAAAGTAAATTGATATATTTTAAGGCCAATATGAACTTTCTGTTGTTACAGCGTAGAAAAAACTAATTTTGAAATGACCCTTTTTGGAGCTGAGGAAATTTTGTTCATAATGCAGAATGATATATTGAATAATATCACAAAATTTGGGCGAAGCAAATGTTCAACATTGATACTTTTCCCATGTTTTCCTCATCCATTATTAAATATTCTTTCAGTTTCCTTCCTAATTCCCAGAGTATACTAACTCCACCTTTTATGGGATTCCTCAACACTTTCAGAGCTTAAACCAATTTAAAAATGAATTAAAGCTTGCATTGCAATGGAAGCGCACGATAACTACTCGTACGAGTGCATGTAAATAAAAGAAGAGAGGAGAAAAACAATTAAAAGAGAATAAAAAAGTGGGCAAATTGTTGGCACCGTCCAAATGGAGCACTGAAATGTTGAAATTACTAATTAAACTATGAAACAATTTTGCAATTGCAAACAAATAGCAAACAACAACAACAACGACAACAATACTAATAACAACAAATAAGAGCAAACGCAGAAACGTGAGTGAAAACTTTTGCCAACAACAATAGCAAACAACTGCGGCTTGTTGTATTTGTTATTTACATATTTTTACGATTTTGCGGAGCTTTTGAGCGGCTGAAGTGGAAAGTGGTAACCGATGCTGGGCGGTTGAGGTGGCGGGAGCGAGAGCGAGAGGCCTGGACAAAGAGAAGGAGATGGCGAGTTAAACTAGTAATACAGGAAAAGCGAGTTCAAATAGTTTTGTAAAATGGTTGCAGGCAACGATTGATGTTGTTCTTGTTTACGACGTTGTAACCTTAGCCAGCAGGCTACCGGCAGTTGCCGAGATTTTATTTAATTTACATTTGTTTTAGTTTCGTTTTTCTGCCATTTTCTTAAGTGAGTGAACAGAGAGGGGAGATATAAAGATATGAGAAAAGAGGAAAATGTAATCAAAAATAACAAATATAATGTATTTTAAAAGCAAGTGCTTGGAGAAATGTTGTAATATGATAAAAATATAAATGC
Organism: Bactrocera latifrons; assembly: GCF_001853355.1. NCBI lineage: Eukaryota > Metazoa > Arthropoda > Insecta > Diptera > Tephritidae > Bactrocera > Bactrocera latifrons. The sequence continues at coordinate 737,611 of NW_017537445.1, forward strand.
ACTATAGAAATGCAACAACAGCAAAGAAAATAAAGTGTAAAAAATTTAGAGCATGGACAATAATTTACATGCGGACTAAAAGCGCACTGAAAGCTAGCTGTTTATAATTTTGACAATTTCGATGATGCCACCTTTTATAATTAAATTTTTTATTTACTTTTTTTTGTTTTTTATACAACACTTCCATACGAAAGGATATATGATATAGGTATGTATATAAAATAATATGTACATATCATTTTAAAGAAATTTGTTGTTGTCAACTTTTACGATTTTAAAAAAACTTTTATGACTTTTTTTTTACATTTTTTCAGACATTTATTTCATTTTGTTCTTTTAAATGAGTATAATGTTTTACTATTTTTATTATTTCGGTGTTACCACCTTTTACTATTTTTAAAATATACATACAGCTATTGACCGCGAATTAGTAACGACACTTATTTAGAAGTAAATGATGTTATTTTCCAATAAATCACCTTTTTTTGTATTTTCACTTATTTCATTGAAACCTATGTTAAAGGTAAGCTCTAATCGAAAAAATTTTGTATAAAATTTGTTTTTGTTTTGAAGATTTTAACAAAAACATGTGGAATCAACGATTTGAGTACGACAACTAATTGCTTACTTTCAGTTAGTATTTTTGTATCAACTTAGACGCATGCTTTGAATTGATATCTTCCTTATAAAAGGCAAATTTTCCTCAGACTATGGCAACATGACATTTTTTTTATGATGTGGACGTATTTCTCTTTGTTTAAAGTTCCATCATTCTTATGGAGAGAACCAACACCATTCCAGATAAAACATTCCCATACCATGATTGATCCTCCACCAGACGCAACTACGCGTGGAACGTAGCGGGGATGAAATTCTCGAGTTATTGGACATACCTTCGACCATCAGGACCTAAGCGATTAATTTTTGTTACATCGTTCCAAACGACATACCTCCGTTGATTTGTTGTCTTAGACCAACAAGAGTTAGAAAAGCCTATTAGTCAGAAGTGGGTTCCTGCGTGCTGGCCTGCCGTAAAGTCCAGATTCGACCAAACGCCGGGCAATTGTTCTCTTCGATATTTGCACGTTGTATTCGTCTTGAATTTCACGTAGCATGTCAGTGAAACTCTTTTTTTGTGTCTCCACGGGAGACAGCAGTAGGTCTGCGGTATATTTCTGTTGAAGTTCTTCGGGTTCTTTCTTTGCGTGCAGTATTGAACAAAGTTTTAAAATTCTGTATATGGTTAAGGACATTCAAAACAATTTTTTTGAGCATTTGACCATATTCGAAATTTCTTTGCACATCTTTTCAGACCGACGAAGGTCAAAAATGTTGCTGCGAAGGGTAGGTGTACAGTGGCAGCTTTCTTCATTAAAAATCTTGAATAATACATTATAATATATCTTAAACCACATCTTTGAAACACCTTCTTACCAGAAATCAATAATATTTCTTATAAAAATTAGCACCAGAACGAATTCTAATACTTTAAAAAACTGTTTCTAATTAGCTGTCGCACTTAATCCACCTTCTGGTATGAAATTAAAAGAACTTTAACTTCACAACTACAAAACAGAGTGAACTTGGTAGTAAATATATTAAAAGAACAATGCAAGACTTTACTATAAATAACGGTATATCAATTATCATTATACTCATAAGCGTTTCTAATTAGCTGTCAGCAGCTGTATGTTCTATTACCTACATCATTTAATGTATGCATATTTTTGTATTACTTTATTTATTATCTAAGTATGTTTACAATAACAATATACTTATAATTTTGAAATTGTCGTAGTTGCCACTTTGTAACATTTTTGAATATTTTTTATTTTTTGTACTAAATTTTAATTTTAATTATAATTATATTTTATATTATATGTATAGACTTGTATTATATTGTTATTTTCATTGTTTTCCAAAACACCGATATTGCCACCTTTTATGTTTATATAAAATTCTTGCTTTTATTTCATTTTTGTTTAAGTACTATATACATACAAGGAGTAAACAGGACTTAAAAAAAAAAAAAACAGAAGAAATGGTTTTCGGCAAAATCAGCTTATGCCAATGTTGCCTTATAATTTATATTATTTTAAATTTTTTATACTTATTTAAATGTGGTACTGTTCTACATTCAAACACCAACATTGATACACCATATTTCTCCAAACTAATCTTTCACAGCGAACTAGTCTAAGCAGTTTCCTTTAGGTGTGAACAAGGCCTATGAGTAACAGAATTCATTCAATCAACTGTGTTGCCCACGGCGTATGAGTGATATACAAAAGTTCAATATCTTGATTATGAAAATAATGAGGCATGGCATATACCACATATGGTGTGCATACATATATATAAATAAATAACTTTATATGTATGTTTGCAGACTTCTATACTCGACAAAAGAAACTTTCTGTTAAAAATTGACAACGAGTGAGTGTTATTGCTTCAGATGTATGTATGTATTGCAAACAGTGAAGAAGGACTTATGGCCGTTACCGGCGACTTGATTGTCGGGTCGGAAGAAAAGTTTCCTACTTTTTATAACTTTTAGGTCAGTTGGTTAATGAATAAATCAATTGAGTAGGAAAGTGTTGCAGTTACATTAAGCAGTACCTATTTAACAAAGTCTAATGAATTAATAAAATTATAAAGTTGAATAATTGATACTATATTTTTACATCGGACTTTTATCTGAAATCCCGAATAGTTACGTATTAATTAGATTTTCTAGTGCAGTTGTTACAATCCAAATTTTATACAAAGCCTCCAATCTTAAAATATTTTCTGTATTTCGAAAACATTGCATAAAATAGCTAAACGTGTATTTTTACTTAATTAATAAGAATTTATATTATTGTTTTCAATCATTTTTATTTTTTTTCAGGTTTACCAACAAGCAGTCAAAAAAAGCATAAAAAACATAATAAGTGAACATCAAATAAAAAAAAAACTGAAAATAAGGTACATAACTCGAAAATATATGTGATTTTTAAGGAGCTATAAATTGCTTTATATACATATGTACATATACATATATAGGTATGCCACTAAAACAATCCACTTTTCAACTAGCTAATTTACTACAGGGTTACCGTACTGTTGCATTATTTTATATTTTAATTACAATCTCAGGAATATCGGACTACAATTTAATTCAAATTTTGTATGCATATACTTTACACTCACGTATTTATAGGTCCGTTTTATCATATTAATTAAATATCAGAGTACGATAGAATTCTCAAATAAATCAAAAATTAGTCACATAGCTCTTCTTCTTCTTAATTGGCGTAGACACTGCTTACGCGATTATAGCCGAATTAACAACAATTCTTCTTTTCGCTACATGGCGCCAATTAGATATTCCAAGTGAAGCCAGGTCCTTCTCCACTTGGTCCTTCCAACGAAGTGGAGGTCTTCCTCTTCCTCTGTTTCCCCCTTCGGGTACTGCGTCGAATACTTTCTGAGTTGGAGTGTTTTCGTCCATCCGGACAACATGACCTAGCCAGCGTAGCCRCTGTCTTTTAATTCGCTGAACTATGTCAATGTCGTCATATATCTCGTACAGCTCATCCTTCTATAGAATGCGTTATTCGCCGTGGCCAACGCGCAAAGGATCTTTCGCAGAACTTTTCTCTCGAAAACTCGCCCAATTTGTCGATTCCAAGACGTTCGCTAAAATTGGAACTATCTCAAACTATGTACAACCTGGATTTTGACTAAGGATTTAGGCTTGCATCCGTATAAAATTGTTCTCACTCAAGAACTTTAGCCATTGGACCACTGCAAACGTCGTAAATTTGTTGATTTTTCCTTAGAATAACTTGACAACGATAACGTGTTTTTGAAGAAATTTATCTTCTACGTTGGGGCTCCCTTTCATCTGAAGGGTGTGTTAAATATACTGTTGATTCTGGAATGAAGATAATCTACAAATTATTTATGAACAACCATTATTCAGATCTTGGTGTGGTTTTTGGTCTGGAGGAGTCATCAATCCCAATTTCTTTCGAAATGAAGCTGGTGACTTCGTTACTGTGAATGGATAGCGGTATAGATCGGTGATAAGCAATTTTTTATGGTAGCAGTTGCAAGAAGTTAATGTTGACAACATATGGTTTCAAAAAGGCGTGGCTACGTGCCACACAATAATTGTGACATTGTATGGCCTTCAAGCCGTTTTGATTTAACACCATTGTACTACTTCTTGCAACGTTATATGAAGTCATTGGTCTTTAACAATAAATCAAACTCTCTTCAAGCTTTAGAAGCCAATACTGAAAGTGCTATTGATGACATACGACTTGATTTAGTGCAAAAAAGTACTCGAAAATTAAGTTCATCGAATTCGTTCTTGCAAAAAGAAGTCGTAAAGGTCGTTTAAATGAAATTACTTTCGAAACTTAATTGTATGGATTGTACTTCACATTACACAAAAAACAATGAAATTTTCTTAACATTTAGTGTGTTGTATCATTTTTTTAAAGAAATTATATCACTCTGATATAAATACCTTTTATAGTACACCTGTTGTCTGCTTTCTCTCAAAGCTACTTGATGATAATCTCTTCATATTGGCAATTTCCTCTGAAAGTAATTTTCATTGTTACTCACAAAGACCTTTCGAAAAGCAGGAATTTGCTGCAAATTTCTAATAAGTGCAGCATTGATTTCTGCTACGATTTTATTGGCGTGAGTGTGTATTGTCTTCAATATTAGCACTTAGCACAATCGAACGTCAATTTCGTGCTGCGATTTGCAAGCACTTTCGATAAGACTGACTTCAGGATATTAAGGCAAATTGTTTTCAACAAAACCGTACAAACATATATGCATGATATATAACAAGTACGTTATATATTATAAAAGCTTATTTTTTGTTTCTGGAACACACATACATACTTATATGTAAACTCATCTGGCCACATACTATACTACATAGATGTAAGCACATACAACAGCTGCCGTGTTGTATATTATACAACTTGAGTTTACGAGTTGTTGGTAGACATCGTTTCAACATAAAATATCTGTGCTTTTGTTGCTGCATTCCTGTTGCGCTCGTTGCATTCTATACTTTAGGTGACGTCACAAGTGGCATTAAAAAGTATTTTAAGACTGACAGCAAAACTTTTGAAGCATTATTTTGCAGAAACTTTTATGAATGTCAGTGTAAAAAGAGGAGAAAAAGCAAAAAATGGAACTGATTGCGCACTGATTAATGTGACTTTAAAGAGGTTGTGAGCTATACAGCATAAAGAGAGTATACCTTTGGCTAAAGGTTTTGTGAATTACCAGGTGGTTCAATAAGTTTTGTCGTTCGATGAGAGAGTGCGTTGCTACTAGCCCGATTTTTTTTTGATTTGTTGGTACACTCTTCATATATTATGTTCGCCAACAATTAGAACCGCTGAAAGATGGGTTACTGAATTTAAACGTGGTCGTACAAGCCTTGCAGATGATCCACATGAAGGACGTCCAAAAAGCGCTTCAACACCAGAAATTATAGCCAAAATACAGGATATGGTTTTGCAAGATCGTCGATTGACTGAGAAAGATTTAGAAGAGACTCTACATATCTCATTAGGCAGCGTGAGTCATATTTTAAGCGAAATTTTTGGTTTTAGAAAGCTGTGTGAACAATGGATGCCACATTCGCTAACAATGGAACAAAAACACTTACGAATGCGTCTTCCTCAGCAAGAGTTGGAGCGTTTTAAAAAGGATAGAGTGGATTTTGCGGATTCATCACAATGGATGAGAATGGAGTCTTTCACCATGATGCTGAATCAAAACAAGAGGCTAAAGAGGGCGTGGGCTTGGTTGATCGGCTTCGGCCAAAAAGGTTATGGCATCAGATGTTTGAGATGCGAGAGACATGTTGTTTGTGGGTTACTTGCAAACTGGTAAAATATCCGATCCGAGTAGTATTGCAACCTTTTGGACCAATTAAAGAAAAAAATTCGTGGAGAATAGCCAGTTTGCAGAAGAAAAAAATCTTTTTCCATCAGGACAGTGCAGAGAAAACTTTGAGCTTGTGTCATTAACATTACACAATGGCCGGGGTTCGCTCGAGAACATATTTTCAAGCAATTTTTTAAATTAGTTATTCATTTTACATATTTTTGGCGTTAAAATAAAGTACATTTATTATTATACGTTGACAATTATGATAATATATGTTAGTTATTGACCGATAAAGAGACCTGTAAAGCCAACTGAAATTTTGAAAATTGTGTGTCACATAACTACATGTGATATAAAGCTCATATTGACCTGAATTTTATCTAGTTTTGACAATATCACACATTGTTAATGGAAGACGATGTTTTCTGTGTTTAATTAAGGTTCCTCACATACCATCACCAATATACTAATGTGATCGAAAAGTGAGTTGAATTTGTTTATGAAGCACAAATATTTATTCATATTTCAAATCAATTTCGTCCCATTTAAAGTGATCTCCGTCCGATAAAACGCACTTCTGTCAAGACTTTTTCCAGTTCACGGAACAGTACAGTATTTTTATGGTATAAACTTCAGCACCTTATTCGATTCGGTCTTTGTCTACTCAACGTGCCAAAAAGGCATGCATACTCGTATTAGTGTTTTGAGTTCGCTGAATAAGCAGAAGTCGCACGGAGCCAAATCAGGTAAGTCTTTAGCATGAATGTCACGAAGAAACAATGCGAGCCAGCGAGGATTTATAAGCATTAAATCTTTGATTTAAACATGAAAGAACGTGGCCCGGTTGTTGTCGTTATAGCGGTAGAATGCCTTCCTCAAGTAATTTGATGAAACGCTGCCGAATAGACAGCCGTTGGCCAAATAAAAACCCGGGTCCAGTCCGGCTACGTAGCTCCGACTGTTGTGGGAACGTGGCACTCGTTGTTGTAGAGGTTCATGGTCGCCCAGAGCGAGCTTCATCTTAACATGTTCTTGACCCACTTTCAACAAATTCTAACACTTTTTGTGATATTGTTTTATTACCACAACATTTCCAACATGTTCGCACATTAATATTTAAAGCAAGTTCTTTGATCAACAAAATCAATCATTGCAAAAATCGAATAATTAACATTTGGTTGTTTGGCTGTTCCGTTAATACACTTAACACGTGTAATGATTGTCAAGCCTTTTGGCAAAAAGACACTTGGAAATTGTTGGTATATGGGAGCTTAGAAAAGTATTGACCCGATTCAACCCATTTTTGACATTCGGGTGTATTATATACATATATATTATTCCAAAAACCATACTAGTCTTGAGCTCACTAACCGTCCGTTAAAGACTGCTTCAAGAATGTCATCGATCAATGGCATCAAGTCACTTTATGACAAGCTTAGTTTGGGTGCCAGCGGAATCGCTGGAAGGTATCCTGACCCCGCTATCATTTAAAGAGGAACTGGTTGGCGCTCCACTCTTCTCGTGTTTACTACTACTGGACTGCTACTAAAACATCGGATACAGGAGTAATAGTTTTATTTTTTCACAAATTCGATACTTGGATCAGCCATTGAACCTAACCAAACCGGTATGCGGCAAGATAAACTTTGCAGAGAGCAAGTAGATCTGTAGGTCGTTAAACTTTATGTGCAGCTCACAGAATGAAGTCTAGCATCTTCTCGCTAGAACCATGTAGGACAACGGAGACTCAGCTAATTACCAATTCGATGCAACAGAGGGAAGGATTCGCTATCAAATACAACTCCTCTAACTTTGGACTTTTTTGAAAGTTTCCTCCTCGAGTTTCGACCCATCCGTGCTCACTACGCTCATTCTCCAGCGCCTCATTCACTTATCCCTCATCAGTAGCTTAATTAATAATATGGTTCTGTTGTTTTCAAATACAACGCTCTGGTAATACTTATTTGTGTTTTCACTTTCGGATTATCCTAATATCACTGAAGGTCTGGTACTAAATTCTTTTTCATAGTAACAGAGAGCACGTCTAGGAAATTGTGCGTGGTTTGAAGGAACTTGGATCATTAAAATCCACTTCGAATAATTTAGTTGCAAAGAAAAGCTAATTCTAAAGCACATAGTAAAATTATCGCACGGTTAGTGGATTTTTATCTGAAATTTTGAAGGAGTTTTTCTTGAAAAAAACTTTGATTTCTATTGCACTTCCTTTTGTTGTACTGGCGTGTCTAGAAAATTTCTTTTACTGGTGAGAGGAGAGAGAGAGAGAGCAGTACGTGCACATGGTGCTAGTGAGAGGACGAAGAACTAAAGCGAGATAAGGGACTGAGAGTCGACTAGATGTGAAAATGCTTTATTTAGGAGCTTAGTGATAACAACGACGCTCATTTCAGAAATCGAGAGCACACACACACAGACAAACATATACCATATACACGCAATTATTTGCGCCATTAAGATCGCATATCGGAGTTGTCCATCTGTTGACTCCGGAACTGAAAGAGTTTTCTGCCAACGATAAGGTTTGCAATACCATTTGTATCAGAATTTAATTCGAATCTTCTATTAAACTTTATCAGCGATAAAAATCGCAAACCAATTGAACGCGAACATATAAGCGCAGACTAGCTAAATGCCTACAGACAGACTCACACGCACATATACACTTACTTGGTGTGCTCCGTTAATACACTTAATAGCTTGCTGCTGCCGCTAGCAGTATTTTTCTGACACCGTTATCGTTTCTGCGCTGGGGCTGAAATTGAGTTGTGCGCCGGAACCGGAAGTGATTGACCCGCATGCACCCCAGTGCAGTTTGGCGAACGGCAAGATTGTAGCAAAGGAAATACTTTGTGGCTCGGTGCTTAGCTTGTAGCGGAAGCATGCGCTAGACACGCATGTTTCCCATATTTTCTATTAATACCAGCTTGTTGTTGTTGTTGCTGATTTTATTGATTATGCTATTCGATTTTCTCCAATATCTTCATAATTTAGTTCTTCTTCTTTCACTTAATTTTATTATTTACCGTTCAAATATCTCAACAGCAATCGCCAGCTCGTTGGCTTGGCTCACTTGATGATCCTTGCGGTACCCCTTAGCCTCGTAGCCATATGTGTTTCCTATTTAGAGGCAACCATTTACAGTCAAGACTTCGTTGGCCTCAACCACAGCGGCGTCCTCACCTTAACTCATTTTCCACTCGGTTTTCTTCTTCATCCTCACCCGCTGCTGCTGAGCAGCATTGTGTGCGTGCTGCTCACATGTGTGTGTGTGCGCGTTTCTTTTTCTGGGCGGGCAACTGACCCAATTCCGCATTTAATTAAATTTTGCTATTTATATCCGGGCGTAATGGGCGGACACTGAGGTACTATAATTTTATTATTAAGATATATGTATATAAAGAATAAAGTCTTGAAGCAGTATAGAGATAAAAGTCTGCCTTTCTCTCTCTTATTCTTAATATTTTAACCTTCAAGCAGTGACTCGACAGAGATATAATGAGCAATATAGCGGAAAAGCATAAACAACTCATCGCAGCGACTGAATTAAAAGATAACACATTTATTCTAGAAATTTTAAATTTTCCCTTTTCAAGACAAGCTTGGGTTTATACCTCGAACATTTTAAAACATTGAAAAAGTTTCTGCCAAAAACAATTTCAACTCTTAGAAAATGAAAATAACCTGCGTTAGTCATAAAATCAAAGCTGGCATAAAGTATATAAGCTCTTCCACAGATTTATAAAATTTACAACAGTAGTAGTAGGAATCATTCTTGAAAAATATTAAAATCCTGAATAACACAGACTCCGAACTCCGACCGCTAAAGGTTCTAAATTTTGAAAGTTTCCTGTCATTGAAAGCTGCTGAAAGCTTCTTTTTTATTTTAGAAAAGTATTGCTTGAAATTTCAATTCAAGAGAAACGCAAAATTGCTATATATATTTTCTAAGAGAGTCTAGAAAAAACTTTACTTTTGTTTGTCATAAATAACTAGCTCAAAGTATGTAAGATTTTTCACAAAACTTAAAGCTTAAAAAAGTGCCAAAAACTTTTATTAATTCTAGTAAATATTGCTTAAAATTTCAACCCAAAAAGAAAGCAAAAAATCATATACATCTTTTCTAAAAGAGGCTAGAAAATGCTTAACTTTTGTTTGTCATAAAAAGCAAGCTCAAAGTATATAAGCTGTTATACAAAAATTAACTCTCATAGAACTAATAATGAAAACACAGTAATAGTCTGCAACAACAAAAAAGGGGAAGTCAGTGAACACTAAACAAAGACGTGATTTAAGTTTAAAGCATTTAGGCTTCATAAATGTCTGGAAAAAGTGCGCCTTTATTTCAAAAACAAAAGATAAACTCTTTTGAATATTATATATATATATACTATATAAATACTATATATATAATGGGTAATTTGGGCTTCAATTTTTGCCCCACCAAAAATAGATATATAGAGACAACATTTTGCGAAACGAATTTATCTTAGTTAGAAAAACTGTTCACATTAGTTTATTTTCCCACAAAATACATCAAGTAATGTTAAAGCTTATAGGCCACATAAATTATTAAAGCAGACCCAATAAATAAAATCAAATTGAAAAAAAACAAGTAAGGAAGGGCTAAGTTTGGGTTTCACCAAACATTTTATACTCTCGCATGATAAAGTGATAATCGAGATTTCAGGCGTGGTTGTGAACCGATTTCACCCATATTAAGTACATGTCATCAAGGTGTTAAGAAAATATTATGTACCGAATTTAATTGAAATCGGTTGAGTACTTTCTGAGGTATGGTTCTTGGTCCATAAAAGGGCGACGCCACGCCCATTTTCAATTT
>NW_017537445.1:748806-764435 GCF_001853355.1 Bactrocera latifrons
TCTTATGGAGCCAAGAAATACGTGTACCAAGTTTCATCATGATATCTCAATTTTTACTCAAGTTACAGCTTGCACGGACGGACGGACAGACGGACGGACGGACAGACAGACATCCGGATTTCAACTCTACTCGTCACCCTGATCACTTTGGTATATATAACTCTATACCTGACTCTTTTAGTTTTAAGTCTTACAAACAACCGTTATGTGAACAAAACTATAATACTCTCTTTAGCAACTTTGTTGCGAGAGTATAAAAAATTATTATAATACTATTGACTACAATACAGGAGCTTTCTAAAGCGTGATCAACTACGAGCTCTCTACATTTTTAAAGAAAAACACAGAATCTTCAAATTTAATGGTGAAAATCCGGGACCACTCTCCAATGTCTTCTCTCAGCTCCATATTAAAGTGCCATCCGCTACTGTTTATTAATTTTTTATTTAAAAAACTGTCAAAACTAAAACATTGGCACTGTAACGTTATTGTGGATGTCGGTTTGAAACTCGGATTTTATAGCTGGTCTGAGCAAAGACACACACCATTAAATTGACGGAATTTTTATACATACTTATGTTTATGTTAAATATGACTGTGATAGAGGCCATAATAATTGAAAAAATATGCTTGTGTTTATTACAATTTTATCAAAGCAAAACCTTAAATTAAACTAAAACATAAAATGAACAGTAAAACTATTGCGAGTTTCTCTCAAATCAAAAAATTAAGCGAAGACACAAATCTATCTGCAGATTTAGAATATTTATTGCTGGTTGATGAAAAACTAAGCATCATAGTCGATATCGAAGCGGTTAGTCTCTAAGACAATATTTTGTAATAATCTGCTGGAAATAGTGTGTCCATAGGCGTATATTGAACTAAAAATGGACATAAAATGGAGTCTTAGGCAGCATATTCTTCTGACAATATTTCTTAAGCATAAAATTCGCATTAGCCAAAAAAATGTAAGTTTGGTACATAACTCATAACATAGAGGCAGCAATCGAAACAGAAACATCTTTTGAAAACTTTCCAAGAACATTAAACGCCATAACTTACAGAACTATGTAAATCTTCAGTTATATATTCTACTAAGTTTAATTGATGGGATTTATGGCAAAGTAGAGAATACTGTTAATGATTTCTTAAACACTACAACACTGCATTACTTTTTCTTTAAAACAACACTTAAAGTAAATTATATATTTTAAATTAGGGGCAGTTACATTGCCTTTCAATTCTTAAACATATTACTATTTTCACGGGACATTTTTAAAATGTTTTACATATAAAGGATCACATCTAAACTCGTTTAAGAAAAAGCATCGAAACTTCAAATTTTATATATTATGTTTATTATCATTCGAAAGAACATTCTTCGGCATTTATTGTTTGAAGATCATCTCTTTCAAGTATTGGCCGCGGCTACATTTCAGATGGTCCATACGTTGAGTCCAAGTTTCGATGACTCCTTCGAGCATGTCGACTGGAAACTGACGCATGACGCGCGTGTTGGCCTCTAATGCCTTGATCACACGTAACGAGTAGAGCGGCGAGACAGTGAGTCGGGCGAGTGCTCGTTTCGTCTAAACAGTAAGGCGAGTAATGAACCGAGTTAGTGGGCGAGTATGGTGGCGAGAGAGTCACTAGAATCACATTTTGTTTACTAGGCCGAGTGCTTCTTTTTTCTTCACTCTTTTGCCCCTTCTGAGCTAATCACTGACTCGCTCGTTGCATGTGAACACGCGTTCGGTCTTCACTCGCCACTCGGTCGATTTTTATGTTGTTTATTTAGTTTCAATTGCATTTTGCATTGTGAAAGCATTGAAATGGCAAATACTCTTTTATGAGATGCGGTAGAACTTCATTAAAAACTCTTTTAAAATGTCTTTTTCTACAAAACATTGCAAATAAAACTTTGAAAAACTTCACTGTCTAACTAGATGAACAAACTACGTGTAAGCCTCTACTCGCCAACGCAACTCACTAGACTGAGTATCATACTCGGCCAGAATACTGTCTCGCCACTGTACTCGTTACGTGTAACAAGGCCTTAAGGCCTGAATAGAAGTGATGTTGTTCGCATACACTTTAGACATATCCCCATAAGAAAAAATCGGACGTAGTCATATCACACGATCTTGGTAGCCAATCGACCGGCCCAAAACGTCGGTTATCAAATGAAATTTTTGAAATAAAATTACACTTTGACAAGATTCACACGTGATATGTCAAAAAAAAAAAGGCTATTGAAAAAAGTACCTCTACTTGGATCACCCTTTATTACAATATACTTTAGCCTGGATATGTTTGCAAGGCTATGTACCCATAGGTTTCAGCCTTCTTTTTTAGAAATGTAGAAATCAAAGGCTAAATGGGAAACCCTTTATAGCTTTGGTTAATGACTTTTGTGTCTGAATTGCAGTATATGTATATAGCCAATATAGCCAAGAAAATCAATTTATTCGTTTTAGTGAACTAATGCGCTTGTGTAAATTGTTGTTACTCTATTTTGCCGATTCCTAAATTATAGCAAGTAGTGATCGACAAGCGGAATATAAGTATATTGTATTCTTCTTCTTCTTTATTGGCGTAGACACAGCCAGTCGTTGTTCCTCTTCGCTGTTTGTTGCCAATTGATCCAGATCCTTTCTCCTCTTGGTTCAGGACAGAGATGATACTGATGAGATACTTGCAAAATTGGCGCTTTGTTCGTCGAGAGGGCACTTTACTTCTAAATTGAAGACTAAGTCCAAAGTAGTACCTGTTGGCAAGAGTTATTCTGGGAAGGATTTTTATGCTGACATTGTTGCAGCAGTTAATGCTGGTTCCAAGATAGGAGAAACTATCTACGACTTCGAAGTTATGATTATCAACAGTGGTGTGGGAGCCAAGTCGCGAGTGCGACGACGACATTTTGCTTAATAAAAGGAGATATTTCGTCCTACCCTCGTTCACTACCAGTTCCATTTGCTTCTCTTATTGTTATTCACTAATATTCCTGTACAAAATATTGAATACATAGTATATGCACTTATGGCAGCCTCTCCTCCAGCTGTCCACACAAAGAGTGCGCTCACCATTAACTATCCTACTTTTACAATAACTCGGAATGACCAAAATAGCCTTGGCTTGAATTGTTGAGTTGCTTGGAGAGTTGATTGGACTGTGACTCACTACTGCTAAAGTAAATTGGAGCACACCTATTTACAAAGCGCTACACATACAGACATACAAAGTATATATATATTATATACAGGCATGCGTGTGTATAAATATATAAGATTATATATGTTCTATATACGAGTACACAAATATATATTTATATATGTAAAAGCTTGAAAGTTGCATGAAAATGCATAGTTGACTTGATTGTCTAATGCTGTTACCATGGTTTGTTTGCACTCATTGTTGTTGYTGCTGCTGCTTGCTGGTGGTAAAAAGGTTTCTTTGATAGTTAGTCGGTTGGCTTGTGCGGTCACTTGGTTCATTAGTTTGCTGAATGACTAGTGGTGGTATCTAAGCAGCGCTTGCCAGGCGGCACCACATCATCGCCACGCCACAGGCAAGCAGCCTGCCGCCTCCCCACCTGTTGTTGTGCTGTTCATAGATGTTGTTTATTGCCTGCAGTCCGGGGCGTATACGCAACGTCTGCTCAAGTGTCACTTTCGTTCTTAATTTGTTTGGCGACGTGGCTTGGCGCCAATGTGGCTTCCAGCCCACCAACATATACATGCAATGTAATTATAAGTATGTATGTATATATAAGTATATTTATATATGCATAAACTATATAGAGTATGTTTGTATGCGTATATATATGTATATAGCGCTGAAATGAGCGCATTGGGTGGTCGATTGCCTTATCAGGCAGCACACATATACATACGCACTCTCTTTGAAAGTGATGACAACATTAGAATGTAGAAAAATAATAAAAATCGTCCGTAACGAATCTATAATATCCTTCACAGCTGCATTTCATATAGCATAAAAAGGTATGAAAAGGTCATTATCTAGGTTTTTATCGTTCTGTTTGTATGAAAGCTATAACCTCCTCAGATTGCTTTTACGAAAAGCTTCGCGCAAACGATGCATAACACTCGAATAGTATTTCCTCTTGATGGCTTCGGCTCATCTTTGCTTCGGCCGTTTTCTCGTCTCTTTCTGAGTCGCAAGCATAGATCCCAAAACCATTCGCTAAATCATCATCATCAGCTGATGGTGATGTATGTCCTAGAAGTTGTTCGTCATTAACGCGTTCTCGACCCCCTTTGAATTATTTGTACCAGTCAAAATGTCCTTGATAGTCATAACAACCCAGAAAAAGAAGAATTCGACGATGGGGTTTCGCGCGAAATTCCTCAAATGAAAAAGTTTTCCATACAAGCACTTCATATCCAACGTTCAGTTCGTATGGATATAATGGATAGTAAAAAGATATTTTGTTTCCCATAGCATAAACAAAAACAGCAACAACAACAATATTCGCAATTAAGTTGGCGTCATGTTCCCATGCATTGAACTCTGAAGGTTTTCCTTCGTTACTCAATGCAAAATGTGCTTCTACATACATATATGTATGTATATATAGTTCTGCATACATATACTTACACTTATTATTTATTGCATGCGTGGTGCGTAGTGAAATGAATTCAAATGCGCGCAATGGCAATCAGCTGTCAGCAAATTAAATATTTGTGCCAGACAATTGGATATGAGAGAAAATTCCACTTCTAATGCAAAAATCTGCGTGGATCGAGGATATGAGAACGGAAAAAACTGCATATAGTGGGTTAGTATACCCAAGTGTGCAAATAACTGTGCTAATATATGGTATCTATGTTAAATAAATATTTGCAGCGGCGTTGATTGGTCTCTTGTCGCTTGGGTACATAAGTATTTAAATTCGCATTAATTTGCTTAATTAAAAAGTAATTAAAGGGTTATATGGGTTTCCTCGGGTAAAAATGCCTTTTCTTAACAATTTTTCTCATATTACATATATAAAAAATGAAATGTTTTATTTGAGTTTTTTGTTGTTGCAAACATACACCATTAACAAAGAAATTTTGAAATTTTTGAAAAAAAAAGAAAAATATTTTAACAAAGAAATTCTGAAATTTTTGAAAAAAAAAAAGAAAAATGTTTTAACAAAGAAATTCTGAAATTTTTGGCAAAAATTTTTTAAACTTTCGTCACAATTTTTTTTTATTCAATTAGTTGTAATCGGCAAAAAAATTCTATGACCAAGTCTTTAAGAATTGTATTTCAAAGATTTGTGTAAAATTTCATGAATATCGGGTAAGTCTCGAAAAATCTTGTCAAACGACTTTCAAAACACAGTTTTGAGAAAAACGCGTTTAAGTACGGCGAACGTAGCCTAGCTCAAGGTTTTACCACCGCACCTATTACTCGGATCAATATTACTTAGGATAATACTCTAGAGGCGTGGTAGAATTTAATAAGACAAAAAATATCGATTTTTTGAAACTCGCAAATTCATGTAACTGCTTAAAAACACTAAAGTTTCAAATCAGAAAAAGTGATAAGAAATTTCCTGGCAAAATTGAAACATACACTTAAGTGTTACCAACATAACTTTTCCCTAATGAGCACTACGATTTACTTTAGTCTTTGTTTTTGCTTTCAAAGCTTGCTTCTAGAAAATTGCAACAGAGCTAAGCAGTTAACAACTTGATAATGCAAAGGTCTAGACTCTTTAATAAGATGAATAAAGTTTGATATAGTCACTGCTATTTAGTAAGTAAATGGTTCGAGTATTGGCAGGCGGAAGTCTATAACAGGAATCGTCTTTTTTTTTAAGCCGAGAAGAGTAGAAAAGGGACAAAAAGTTTTAGTTATTGATTTGAAAAAAAAAAAAAAAAATCCAAAAAATTCTTAGACAGATTAAAACTGGTAAGCCGGTTAGTAGAAATTTACCACAGACTCAAACCAAGAAGTAAAGAAGTAGAGTTAGGCACTCTTTGGTTACCTTTTTAGGTTATTTTTGCTTATATTTCAAAAAAGATAAAAAATTTTGGGATTTCCTTTTACGAAATTCTGCACTGAGTGAAATCGCTTTGAAAAAGTGCAAAATGTTTTTTGTTTATTTGATAAAAAACATAACAAAATCAATACTAATGTGTGGGCAGCATAAGGTAATTCAGTGACCATCTGCTGTTCAAAGTGGCAAGAGGAAGTTTCGCGCCATTTTTGCCAATTAATTTTTTTGTAAAACGACAGGCATTGTAGATATTTTATAATATAAAACTTAGCCGAGCATCGGTGAGAATTTTGATTAATTTCGATGGAGTATTATCTGTTTCAGCAAATTTTTCGTCTGACAGAAAACCAAATATAGACAATAATGGAAGACATTGTGGATATTGATAAGTATAGTGAGGACGAATCTTCTGAAAAGTATGGTACATTGCTACTGAAGAAGAAGACAGTATTGCCGAAGCTGATATAAGTAACATTCCCGTGTACTTTTCACCGACAGCAACCTATTACCAACCACTAGAGCCAGAATAGAAAATATAATTCGACGACACCACAGTTACAGTATATACAGTTCATTTGACCTGTGTTAGAGTTCACCAACATCAAGGGCGCTGAAAAATGGGAGACAAATATAAACCAATTGATGAAATAGAATTTAATGGATTTTTTGGTATTTTGATATTAGGAGGTACTGCAAATGGCGTATTTATATAATATATATGTACTTGCTAAAATACATATAATTTAGAAACAGGCGTTTATCGGTCAACTAATACAGCACGAGATTTGGCATTACTTTTACTGAATAATAATATGATAATGATGGGCACTATGAGAAATAATAAGACAATTACCACTCTTCCTTGATAGATATCATCATTGTTCAATAGAACATTCAATTTTTATGATTCTACAAAATCTGGAGTAGTCTCAATTAACCAATTAATAGAAGCATATACGTGCAAGAGATAAACTAATCGTTGGCTCTTAGCTGTCTTCTCGAATATTATGGATGTTTCGGCGCTAAATGCCTAGATTTTGTGGACAGAAATTCACTCTAACTGGAATGCGTCGAAAACATATGCATAAGTGCAAGATTTTCTGGAAAAACTTGGCTTATACCAATGTTAAGAGCAAAATAAAATTATAATCAATACATCTATGAAATGTTAAGTTCATACTTAATTTGTAGTTAGTAAAGCTAAGAAATATTAGAAAAAAAAAAACTAAAATCATAAGCTTTTATAGAATACCCTTACAAAATGATAGGTCATTCCGTGATATTAACATCACATGTGTAACTTTTTATTAACATAACAGAAGGGTTAAATTTAAAGATAAACCACAGATGTTTTAGCAGAATATTCTAATAACAGGGTGATACATTTCGAGATTACGTACTTTTTAAAGAAAAAACAAAAAAACTTTATATTTAATGGAGAATATTAATTATCATTCGACAGAATATTCCGTGCCTAATATTTTAAGTTTTTCTCTTTTAAACATTGGCAACCGGCCCAAAACGTGAAGTTATCTGCTTACCGAAGTGCTCTCTCAATAAAACTGTTGATTGATGTGAGAGGTAAGAAGTAGCGACGTCTCATTGAAACCACTTGTCGCCGAGATCACTATTTTCAATTTCAGGCATCAAATAGTCGGTTATCATGTTAACGGTTACGTTCTCACGGGTACCATTTTTGAAGAGAGAAGGATAAATGATGGGCCCACAAACCACTCCAAACCGTTGTTTTTCCGAATGGAATAACAGCTCTTGAATCTTTTCAGTTTTCTATTCGAAATGAATCTTATGTATGATTTCAATTCAAGGTCTCGTCGTAAAATGCGCCCAGTCGTTCCATACGTCAGTGCTAGTTGATGCAAATGGCGCCGACGGTCCACGGTCTTCGTGTACATTTTCAGCTTCGTGCGTGCTGTATATGGTTTATTAGGTTTTATGTAATCCAATAATGAATGCTGGGTCTCAAGATGGGTGATGATGTTTGCGAATAGTGCGCTGAGTAGGCCGATTATGTTGACCATTCTTCGTAATAAAGTTGAACAATTCGTAAACATTGTTCATCATTCGTTTGTGTTTCGAAGTAGGAGAGAGGCATTGAGATTGAATATTTAGTTATTCGAGATTTGGTTGATTAGTTTATTTGAAATTTCTTGATTTTTTTATGGAAATTATTTGTTGTGCACTATTTTAACTGGAATAAAATTGCTATCAGTTGTGGGTTGAGAGATCGTCGTTGATGCCAAAGTTCATTAGGCATAACAAATTAGTATATCATATTAATACTTATGTGGGTATATTAATAGGTTCGTATTTATTTGTGTACAAAGTAAATAAGCGATTTATTTCAAGACTTTTTGGCTTATCACTTTAGTTACTAATGCTGATACCATAAATTCGAACTCGATTCTTTATTTAGAAATTTAAAGCAAACTATTTGGAATTTATGTATACATATTTATAAATTATTTAGCTATCAATAGTTTTAATTTGCAAGTTCTTGATTTCATTTGGTTTGAATATTCATTTAGTGACATTTTATCAAGTGAGTAAGATACTTGTGGAAATCAAAAGGAATCTTGGTGAGTGGTGAATCGAATAAACCAAACCCTCCCTTAATCAAAGGGAGATTAACTAAGAAAAAACTTTGATTGTACGAAAGTTAGAATACAATTCCATAAATAAGTTTCCAACCAAGAATTTGAGTTTGATTTTGATCGCTCAGTTTGTTAAAAATGTGAGAAAAATTTCAGAGGGATATCTCAAAAACTGAGAACCTAGTACGGCCACTCGTCAGTATATATATACTACTATGAGCGAAAAACAGTAAGACTGTTTTTATATTTTAAAATTCTTAATTAATTCTTGAAAATATCTGTCACATCCGCCACAGTAATTCCCCTTGGCCCAATACACTTATGGCAACGTTTTTTTCAATCCTCGAAACAGTTGTTAAAGTCAATGCATGTAGCGCTTCAGGTTTAGTGTCTTAAATTGACTGCAAAATGTTTCCCCGGATCGGTCGTTTGAGTTTGCTGAATAGCCAGAAATCACAAGAAGCTAAATCAGGCGAATAAGTTAGTTGCGGCCGGATATTGGTTGAGAAGTTGGCGAAAAACTAAATAAGATTCAATTCAGTATCGTGCTGCATAAACAAAGAGAGGTCGTCGCATTATTCCGGCCTCTTTTTACGAATAGCTTCACGCCAGTGACGCGTAACACGTAAATAGTATTCCCTGTTGATAGTTTGGCCGACGGAAAGGAATTCGGAGTGCACCACATCTCAATAATCGGTGAAAACTATCAACATAACCTCGATTTGACGCGCGTTGACGTGTTTTTTCCGGTTCCGACTCACCTTTGACATTATTTTCGGCTAATTGACCGTCTGTTTACGGGTCTTAAGCATAGATGCGAGACTCATCGCCAGTGCATGTAAACACTTTCAATGGCATCCTGGCGGTCACAGACGTTAACGCGACGCTGTGTTTCAAAAAAATTTAGTAATTTTAGAACCAATCATGCTATCACGTTTCTTATTCTTGAATGATCTATCAAAATGGTTTTCACTGATCCTTCAGATATTCCAACGATACCAGTAAAATCTCTGACTGTTAGTCGTCGATTTTCCATGTACCAATTTGTTTTTGACCAGTTGATTACTAGTTGTTGTTGCCGGCCGTCCTGGACGTGGTTCGTGGTCAACTATTTGTCAAACCTCATTGTATAATTTGTATCAATCAAGCACACTTGCTCGCGATAGACAATTATCAACGAAGGCTTTTTCCAACATCTTGAACATTGTGGCATCAGAAATTTGATCCATACAATTTATTGGAACTTCTCCAGGACTAAAGGTATACCGTTGCAAATTTTTCAAGTCTTAGTGGTACGGTTTGGACGTTCTGCGCGGACGTACCAAACTAACGTATCATTTTTATTCAACATATAAGGTTGACGAAGATGCCTATTGTTATGGTTTAGTTGTCTTGAACGGGTTAACAGCCTAAAAATTGCTTTTTTATATCTGATTTTGATGTTTTTTTTTTTTTTTGGAATCGTAATGGGCTTTACACAAAGTTTCAATTTTTGGATTATTCTTAAATTCTTTTCAAAACATTGCACACAAAATTCTTGCTTCGAAAGCTATCTCTTGTCTCCACGAACTACCAGGCAAATATATCTATGGCGACGAGTACTTTGTCAAATTTCCATATAGGGCAGTAAAATTCTCACTAGTTTGCTTCTAGCTTAAAATATCATGTGTTCGCGAGAGTGTACAGCCCTACTCTCCGCAACTTCATCCACCAAAATCGATTTGAAGGTTGTTTATTAATCCTACGTATATACATATACTCGTATACTGATGCTTAAAGTGTTGCTTAGCGATTGACCGCACATCTTCGTTCATTTCTGCTGTGTTTTGGATATTACGCAGCAAACTGCGGAATTTATATGCGTTTAGACGACTGAAGGAGTGATTATCAATCTGAGTCGATGTGTAGCTAATATTCAGATCGGTCAGGCCCTAAGTAGCCTATTTTGGAGGTTTTAATTATTTGGCTACTTAAGGTTTAGACCATATACAGTTTCCCTCGTGGATAAGACTGATCCATTTCGGTTATGAAGCGGTGAAATCTCGTAGGAATGCAAGGAACTCTTTTTATTTCCTAGGTACATTTGGTGAAGCTTGATGACTGTATTGCTTGGTAGAATTCTTAGATTGGAAATATAATTTTACCTGTTCAGACACTTTAGTAATGCAAAGTTTTTAAGAGTTCCTATGAACGAAACAAAATATTTATAATAATAACAAAAAAAACAATAAAATCTACAATAAACTATTCTAACAACAATTTTGCTTTATGAACTCAGTTATCAAAATATCCACGAATAATGCATTTCCCTCAATTTCCAATTTCAGCACACTCATTACGGTCAGCAGTGAGCTCCAGAACAGCACAATTTCTCTTCTCTCACCCACACAAAGCCGTTCGCCGATGGAAATTGATGAGAATTTCCGAGTAGCAATGCGATTGCCGCCAGCTTCTGCAAGTGTCATTGCAATTAAAAGCGCCTAATTGCGCTAAAATGAGGCAGCAAACTGCAACAACAATAATATTAACAATAATTTCAGTGGGTGGGTCAGAGGAGTAGTGTAAAAAATACAAAGTAGAAAACAGCAAATGCAATTTAAAGTGACTAAAAAGGTGCAAAACACAACAAAAAGCGACGGACTTACATAAACAAAGCAAAAAGAAGAAGACGACGAAGAAGAGGAAGAAGTAGAAGTAGAAAAAGGAGTGTAGTCAAATCAGCCAGCTTGGCCGCCAGTTGAGCTGTAAAAACGACGCTGCAGACGTGTAGACGCCATGTTGCGGCCGACATCGTGTGGACCGGGGCCACCGTTGCCGCCACCACCTCCGCCACCTCCGCCACCGCCGCCAACGCTATCAACTGCGGGCGGCCGCGTCAACAACAAGCGCTCACGGCTTGCGGGCAAATGTGTTGAAACTGTGGCGCAAAAACAGCTAAAGTCAATAGTTGTTGTGGCCGAAAGTGTGGCAGAGTCAAAAGCGAAAATCGCAACAACAACAAGTAGTCGAGTCGAAGCAGCTGGCGAGCGCTTGGCTGCCAATACTGCGGCTGAGCGAACTGAAGGATTGCAGTCGGCCAAAGCTGATGATGTTTTTTGCATACCAACAACAACAACAACAACAATTTTGGATTGCACAACAACAAATTCAACCAAAGCGTATACTACTGTAATTGCCGAGAGCGCCAAACAAAACAAAAACAATAACAATTGGTCAATTTTCAAATTACCCATGCTGCTGGCAACTGCCTGGGCAACAATAACAACAACACTAACAGCGGCCATCGCAAAAACCGACTTTGAGAGCAAAAGCGTTGCGAAGCAAGTAAAAAATGCGACCGTCATGGAGACGGCAACAGTTGGCGTTGTGAACACAACAACAGAAGCAGCAGCAGAAACAACAAAAAAAGCCGACGCAAATGCTAATTCGGAGTGTGCAAGAACAATGGCAACAACAGCGCCAACCATAAAATGGCTGCTTATGTGGCTAATGCTTTTCGGCGTAATGGCCCAGGCGCCCCAACATCAAGTCGCTGCCGAGAAGAGCAAACACTGTAAGTAACCAATATTCAATCAATCAATTCTAGTTCTTTATAAAAAATATGAAAAAATTGTGTAATTTTTGTATGAAAATGGGAAACTAGTTGAACTAGTAGATGGTGAAATTACTTTCGAAGTATATGAAACGCGCTACTTGCTCCCTCTTCTCCAATTTTTAGCATTTTTGTAACTTTCTTCAACCCATCTGCTGTTCTTCGAATCGTATTAGACTAATTTGGGGTTCTTTTGTACACTGTGTGTTGGAACTATATTGCTTAGTTTAAGCCTCGTATAAGGCGTAATAAACTCCTAATTTCAAAACTGTTAAGAGCCCAGCGTGGCAAAGGGTGGTGTGTCGACACTGCTTCGCGCGATATAGTGTTATGTTTAGAGCAAACACTTATGCACCAGGAATTTGCTGTAGGCCTTTCCTCGACATTGAGCGAACCAGCAACAATGTGCCGTTGAAGGCGGTGTGTAGGGTATTTTCCTTAATGCTTTGGATCTTGTGCTTTAACTACCTCGATAAGACGGTGTGTAGGGTACTTTTCACACTGTTTCCGTTTTTGGTGGCTAACTACATACTTAAGGAACTCGAGAAACGAGATTGTCGGGTGAAAGCTTACGCTGACGACAACATTGCTTTTATGGTTAAAACAAAAGTTCCAAATACCGTCCACATCTTACTGTCTGTATTCCAACCGGTTAGAAATCCTACACGTATTGAAAGCGATTTAAAAATTCTCTAATTTGGAAGCCCATTTCGGAATTTAATCTTTCGAGTTTGTTAAGAAATACGATTTTTAAAAAGTTTTTTTTCGAATTCGTAAACATTTATTACTAATAGAGTTGCCAGAGTAAATGCTTTGAAATTAACTTCAATATTAATTCAGTATTAATTTAAAATTTACACAAAACCGTTTATTAAAAGAAATAGGCTACTCTTTAACTCAATTAATATTGAAGTAAATTTATGTAGTTGCCAACTATGTACATTTTTGCCACATTTTTTGAAAAACAAAAAAACAAAAAAGTAAAGTAGTTTACATAAAATAAATAGGCTTAAAAGTGAATTGTAATAGGGTTGCCATATTAACTAAATTTAGAAATATATAAAAGATCAGAATTATAAAAAAATATGCGCGCCTTTGATTTAAGTACCTATTGTTTTAGAAAAAATACAAAAACTTAAATTTTAGTATATATAGTATATGAAGAAATTAATTAATACTAAATAAAGTTGCCACTCATCCCTAGATATAAATTCTTCATAAAAATTTAATAAATTATAACACAATGCACTACGCAACAAAATTTGGATATATAGTATAGCGGTTTTCAAAGCGTTAAGTTTAAATATAAATTTAAACAGGGTTGCTAATTCCTTACAGTCCATAAATACACATCGGTTTAAAGACATAATATTTAAAAACTGAGCGCTGTCTTAGAAAATATTACTCTCACCCCTGTCATTTGTTTATAAATTGCAAAAAGTAAAGCAAGAAAGTACCTTAATTTCATCCAAACGGAAGCTATAATATGCTTCAGAAATATAAAGGAACTCACATAACCTTCTTTGAGTGGTCAATTTGTGTGGTATATGTCGATCTGAACAATTTCTTTAGTGCTTGCACTTGTGGTTTAGGCTATAATTCGTGTCAAATCACGGCAAGATATCTCGTCAAATGAAAAAGTTTTCCATACAAAGACTTGTCAGGCATTCTGTTATCAGCGGTTTTAAAGAGAATCCTGTAGGGAGAGAGATATGTGCAAAATTTAGATCGATATCTGAAACAACAAATACAGGCGGAGGGACTGACAGAAGGAAATCGACTCAGCTAGTCATTCTGGCAAGTCCTACAAAGCTTTTAACACATAGTTCGAACACTATAACATGTAACGGGCGATCAAAGTAGAGGTACTTTTTTGACAGTTTTATTTGTGATTTCATCATGGAAATGCTTGCTTGAACAACGTTTAGAAATCGGTCAACTTTATTATGAAAATTCGCGTTCTGTAAAGAATGTGTTTCGCGTGCTTCGCTCAACTCATGGTCAACATAATCGGGTTACTGAGAATACTATTCGCTACACTATCAACCAGTTTGAGACTTGGTATTCATTATTGGATAATATTCGGCCGAATAGGCGATGTCCAGCACGCAATTGAAAAAAATATAGCAGCCGAAGCTGAGAGTGTACACGAAGACCGTGGAAAGTCAAGTCCGCGCCTTTCGATTTTTATGTCGAGATCTTAAATTGAAAGCGCACAAAATACAACTTGTGCAAGCCAATCTACCTTTCAAAGTGGCATCGCTTTAATCTATGGGCTCTAGAAAAGTTCCAAGAAATTCCGACGCTTTCGCGCCCAATTTTGCTCGGCGATGAAGTCCATTTCTGGCACAATGGAAATGTAAATATGTAAAATTGCCACATTTGGGACGAAGAACGACATGAAGCGATTCCAGAGCTGTCGGAATCAACGGCGATCGTTCTAGCGTCATGAGGAAAGAATATTTGATGCCTGAAATTGAAGCTCGTGATCTCCGTGACATTTGGTGTCAACAAAATGGCGCTACATTGCATGAATCAATCGATTTATTGACAGAATACTTCGTTGAGCAGATAATTTCACATTATGGGTCGGTTGATTTTCCACCACGATCGTATGACATCACACCATTAGACTTTTTCCTGTGGAGATATAAAAATTCTTATGTTTATGCGGACAGTCCCGCTTCAATTCAGTTTTTGGAGTAAGACATTGCGTGTGTCATTCGCCCATTAAACTTGAAGACTCTATGTTGTTTCTTTAAAGAAGTAGAGAATCTAAAATGGATTACTTAATGTATGACGAGCTGAGTCTAGTCTAATTTGTCGCTTAAGGGGTTAGGTGGGTTTGAAAATTTCCAAAAATCATTTTTTTTTTGTTGTTTGCTTTATTAAATTATACAATAACTCTAGAATATAGTCCTAAATTTTAAAGTTGATCTGAGTAATAATTTCGGAGATACAGCCTTGAGAACTTGTGCACTCAAAGCTAGCTGCGCTAAGTGCCCTGTCTTTAAACGCGTTTGCTCGAAACTGTGCTTTTGAAGTCGGTGAACACGATTTCTTGAAAAGTTATCGACCGATTTAGTTCGTACTGTGTATACCAAAGAACGGCTTCGGGTGAATGAAAAACGCGCTCAACAGCCGAATACACTGTTCGGATCTGCCAATCAAACTTGTATTTTCGTTGTTGATTTTAAATTCGCTCAGGTACGTGCGATGTTCTGTTTCACTCCGAGTTTGTTCGGCTCGTGGTCAATATAATGATGTCGGGCGCTTGCCCATTCGGTTCAACAATCATTGTTTTGAATAAGAACACTAAACTCGCAAAAATCAACTCGTATGATTTTACTCATGCGCGCAGCAAGCGGCACTTCTTCTGCACAGATGAAATTTGAGCAGAAGAAGGTGAAACACA